>NW_026263424.1:0-300000 GCF_947179515.1 Apodemus sylvaticus
GTTGCCTGTATGTCTAAGTGTGTAGCCTCAAAAGGGAATGCACAGGATAGTTTTCTCTTGAAATAATATGTAAGAAAACCACGTTTTAAGAAATACAGTGTTGCAGAGTAAAGACAAATATGTACGTATTGGAAACACTTTACGAGAAGAATTAACGCATTGTACAAAATTAGCTTGTATCTCCTAAACAATACGTTGTAATTCGAAAAGATTTGATGTGGCGTGTACGTCTAAATATGTAGCCTCAAAAGAGAACACACAGGAGAATTTTCTTTCGTCAAAATTTGTCAGAATCCACGTATTAAGGAAATCCCGCATTGTGCGAAATTATCTTGTTTTTCCTGCACAACACTTCGTAACTCGAAAAGCTTTGGTGTTGCGTGTATGTCTAAACGTGTGGCCTCAAAAGAGAATGCACAGGAGAGATTTCTCTCGAAAGAATATATAAGAATACCACGTTATAAGGAAATACAGTGTTGCAGAGTAAAGACAAATACGTAGGTATTGGAAACACTTTACGAGAAGTAATAACGCATCGTACAAAATTAGCTTGTATCTCCTAAACAACACGATGTAACTCGAAAAGATTTGGTGTGGCGTGTACGTCTAAACGTGTAGCCTCAAAAGAGAACTCACAGGATAATTTTCTTTCGTCAAAATTTGTCAGAAAACCATGTTTTATGGAAATCCCACATCGTGGAAAATTATCTTGTTTTTCCTAAACAACACGTTGTAACTCGGAAAGCTTTGGTGGTGCGTGTATGTCTAAGCGTGGAGCCTCAAAAGAGAACGCACAGGAGAGTTTTCTCTCGAAAGAATATGTAAGAATACCACGTTATAAAGGAAATACAGTGTTGCAGAGTAAAGACAAATAAGTACGTATTGGACACATTTTACGAGAAGAAATAACGCATCGTAAAAAATTAGCTTGTATCTCCTAAACAACACCTTGTAACTCCAAAAGATTTGGTGTGAAGTGTACGTCTAAACGTGTAGCCTCAAAAGGGAACTCACAGGAGAATTTTCTTTCATCAAAATTTGTCAGAAAACACGTTTTAAGGAAATCTCGCATCGTGCAAAATTATCTTGTTTTTCCTAAACAACACGGTGTAACTCGAAAAGCTTTGGTGTTGAGTGTTTGTCTAAGCGTGTAGCCTCAAAAGAGAATGCACTGGAGAGTTTTCTCTCAAAAGAATATGTAAGAATACCACGTTATAAGGAAATACAGTGTTGCAGAGTAAAGACAAATAAGTACATATTGGAAACACTTTAGGAGAAGAAATAACGCATCGTAAAAAAATTTGCTTGTATCTCCTAAACAACACGTTATAACTCGAAAAGATTTGGTGTGGCGTGTACGTCTAAACCTGTAGCCTCAAAAGACAACGCACAGGAGAACTTTCTTTCGTTAAAATTTGTCAGAAAACCACGTTTTAAGGATATCCCGCATCGTGAAAATTATCTTGTTTTTCCTAAACAACACGTTGTAACTCGCAAAGCTTTTGTATTGCGTGTATGTCTATGCGTGTAGCCACTTAAGAGAACGCACAGGAGATTTTTCTCTCGAAAGAACATGTAAGAATACAACGTTATAAGGAAATACAGTATTGCAGAGTAAAGACAAATACATACTTTTTGGAAACACTTTACGAGAAGAAATAACGCTTCGTAAAAAATTAGCTTGTATCTCCTAAACAACACGTTGTAACTCGAAAAGATTTGGTGTGGCGTGCACGTCTAAACGTGTAGCCTCAAAAGAGAACCAACAGGAGAATTTTCTTTCGTCAAAATTTGTCAGAACACCACTTTTTACGGAAATCCCGCATCGTGCGAAATTATCTTGTTTTTCATAAACAACACGTTGTAACTCGAAAAGTTTTGGTGTTGCCTGTATGTCTAAGTGTGTAGCCTCAAAAGGGAACGCACAGGATAGTTTTCTCGCGACAGAATATGTAAGAATACCACGTTATAAGGAAATACAGTGTTGCAGAGTAAAGACAAATATGTACGTATTGGAAACACTTTATGAGAAGAAATAACGCATCGTATAAAATTAGCTTGTATCTCCTAAACAACACGTGGTAACTCGAAAGGATTTGGTGTGGTGTGCACGTCTAAACGTGAAGCCTCAAAAGAGAACCCACAGGAGAATTTTCTTTCGTCAAAATTTGTCAGAAAACCACGTTTTAAGGAAATCCCGCATCGTGCGAAATTATCTTGTTTTTCATAAACAACACATTGTAACTCGAAAAGCTTTGGTGTTACCTGTATGTCGAAGTGTGTAGCCTCAAAAGGGAACGCACAGGATAGTTTTCTCTCGAAAGAATATGGAAGAAAACCACGTTTTAAGGAAATACAGTGTTGCAGAGTAAAGACAAATACGTACATATCGGAAACACTTTACAAGAAGAATTAACGCATTGTACAAAATTAGCTTGTATCTCCTAAACAACACGTTGTAATTCGAAAAGATTTGGTGTGGCATGTACGTCTAAATATGTAGCCTCAAAAGAGAACACACAGGAGAATTTTCTTTCGTCAAAATTTGTCAGAAAACCACGTTTTAAGGAAATCCCCGCATCGTGCGAAATTATCTTGTTTTTCATAAACAACACATTGTAACTCGAAAAGCTTTGGTGTTACCTGTATGTCTAAGTGTGTAGCCTCAAAAGGGAACGCACAGGATAGCTTTCTCTCGAAAGAATATGTAAGAAAACCACGTTTTAAGGAAATACAGTGTTGCAGAGTAAAGACAAATACGTACATATCTGAAACACTTTACAAGAAGAATTAACGCATTGTACAAAATTAGCTTGTATCTCCTAAACAACACGTTGTAATTCGAAAAGATTTGGTGTGGTATGTACGTCTAAATATGTAGCCTCAAAAGAGAACACACAGGAGAATTTTCTTTCGTCAAAATTTTTCAGAAAAACCACGTTTTAAGCTAATCCCGCATCGTGCAAAATCATCTCCTTTTTCCCTAAACAACATGTTGTAACTCGAAAAGCTTTGGTGTTGCGTGTATGTGTAAGGATGGAGCCTCAAAAGAGAAGGCACAGGAGAGTTTTCCCTGCGTGTAGCCTCAAAAGAGAACTCACAGTAGAGTTTTCTCTCGAAAGAATATGTAAGGATACCACATTACAAGGAAATACAGTGTTGCAGAGTAAAGACTAATACATATGTATTGGAAACACTTTATGAGAGAAATAACGCATCTTGCAAAATTAGCTTGTATGTCCTAAACAACAAGTTGGAACTCGAAAAGATTTGGTGTGGCATGTACGTCTAAACGTGTAGCCTCAAAAGAGTACCCACAGGAGAGTTTTATTTCTTCAAAATTTGTCAGAAAACCAAGTTTTAAGGAAATCCCGCATCGTGCGAAATTATGTTGTTTTTCCTAAATAACACGTTGTAACTCGAAAAGCTTTGGTGTTGTGTGTATATCTAAGCACGTAGCCTCAAAGGAGAATGCACAGGAGAGTTTTCTCTCGAAAGAATATGCAAGAATACCACGTTATAAGGAAATACAGTGTTGCAGAGTAAAGGCAAATATTTACGTAATGGAAACACTTAAACTTTATGAGAAGAAATAACGCTTCGTAAAAAAATTAGCTTGTATCTCCTAAACAACACGATGTAACTCGAAAAGATTTGATGTGGTGTGTACGTCTAAATGTGTAGCCTCCAAAGAGATCCCACAGGAGTATTTTCTTTCGTCAAAATTTGTCAGAAAACCACGTTTTAAGGAAATCCCGCATCGTGCTAAATTATCTTGTTTTTCCTAAACAACACATTGTAACTCGAAAAGCTTTGGTGTTGCGTGTATGTCAAAGCATGTAGCCTCAAAAGAGAACGCACAGGAGAGTTTTCTCTCGAAAGAATATGTAAGAATACCACGTTATAAGGAAATACAGTGTTGCAGAGTAAAGACAAATACGTACTTATTGGAAACACTTAAACTTTACGAGAAGAAATAAGGCATCGTACAAAATTAGTATGTATCTCCTAAACATCACGTTATAACTCGAAAAGATTTGGTGTGGTGTGTACGTCTAAACGTGTAGCCTCAAACGAGAACCCACAGGAGAATTTTCGTTCATCAAAATTTGTCAGAAAACCACGTTTTAAGGAAATCCTGCATCGTGCGAAATTATCTTGTTTTTCCTAAGCAACACGTTGTAACGCGAAAACCTTTGGTGTTGCGAGTATGTCTAAGCGTGTAGCCTCAAAAGAGAATGCAAAGGAGAGTTTTTTTCTCGAAAGAATATATAAGAATACCACGTTATTAGGAAATACAGTGTTGCAGAGTAAAGACAAATATTTACGTATTGGAAAAACTTTACGAGAAGAAATAACGCATCTTACAAAATTAGCTTGTATCTCCTAAACAACACGTTGTAACTTAAAAAGATTTGGTGTGGCGTGTACGTCTAATCGTGTAGCCTCAAAAGAGAAACCATAGGAGAATTTTCTTTGGTCAAAATTTGTCAGAAAACCACGTATGAAGGAAATACCGCATCATGCGAAATTATCTTGTTTTTCCTAAACAAAACGTTTTAACTCGAAAAGCTTTGGTGTTGCGTGTATGTCTAAGCGTGCAGCCCCAAAAGAGAACGCACAGGAGAGTTTTCTCTCGAAAGAATATGTAAGAATACCACGTTGTAAGGAAATACAGTGTTGCAGAGTAAAGGAAAATACATATGTATTGGAAACGCAACATCAAAGCTTTTCGAGTTACAACGTGTTGTTTAGGAAAAGCAAGATAATTTCGCACGATGAGTGATTTCCTTAAAACATGGTTTTCTGAGAAATATTAACGAAAAAAAATTCTCCTGTGGGTTATCTTTTGAGGCTACACGTTTAGACGTGCACGCCACACCAAATCTTTTCGAGTTACAAACTGTTGTTTAGGAGATACAAGCTAATTTTTTACGATGCTTTATTTCTTCTTGTAAGGTGTTTCCAATAGGTACGTATTTGCCTTTAGTCTGCAACACTGTATTTCCTTATAACGTGGTATTCTTACATATTCTTTCGAGAGAAAACTTTCCTGTGCGTCCTCTTTTGAGGCTACACGCTTAGACATACACGCAATACCAAAGATTTTCGCGTTACAACGTGTTGTTTAGGAAAAACAAGATAATTTCGCACGAAGAGGGATTTCCTTAATACGTGATTTTCTGACAAATTTTGACCAAAGAAAATTCTCCTATGGGTTCTCATTTGAGACTACACGTTTAGACGTACAGGCCACACCAAATCTTTTTAAGTTACAACATGTTGTTTAGGAGATACAAGCTAATTTTTTTACGATGCATTATTTCTTCTCGTAAAGTTTAAGTTTTTCCAATAAGTATGTATTTGCCTCTACTCTGCAACACTGTATTTCCTTATAACGTGGTATTCTTACATATTATTTCAAGAGAAAACTCTCCTGTGCGTTCTCGGATTTCCTTAAACCGTTGTGTTCTGACAAATTTTGAAGAAAGAAAATTCTCCTGTGGGTTCTCTTATGATGCTACACGTTTAGACATGCACGCCACACCAAATCCTTTCGAGTTACCACGTGTTGTTTAGGAGATACAGGCTAATTTTGTACGATGTGTTATTTCTTCTAGTAAATTGTTTCCAATACGTACGTATTTGTCTTTCTCTGCAACACTGTATTTCCTTATAACGTGGTATTCTTCCATATTCTTTCGAGGGAAAACTCTCCTGAGCGTTCTCTTTTGAGGCTACATGTTTAGACATACAAGCAACACCAAAGCTTTTCGAGTTACAACGTGTTGTTTAGGAAAAACTAGATAATTTCGCACGATGCGAGATTTCCATAAACGTGGTTTTGTGAAAAATTTGACAATAGAAAGTTCTCCTGTGGGTTCTCTTTTGAGGCTACATGTTTAGACGTACACGCCACACCAAATCTGTTCGAGTTACAACGTGTTGTTTAGGAGATACAAGCTAATATTTTACAATGTGTTAATTCTTCTCATAAAGTTTTTCCAATACGTACGTATTTGTCTTTACTCTGCAACATTGTATTTCCTTATAACGTGGTATTCTTACATATTCTTTCGATAGAAAACTGTCCTGTGCGTTCCCTTATGTGGCTACACACTTAGACATACAGGCAACACCAAAGCTATTCAAGTTACAACATGTAGTTTAGGAAAAATTTTGTACGATGCATTATTTCTTCTCGTAAAGTGTTTCCAATACGTACTTATTTGTCTTTACTCTGCAACACTGTATTTCCTTATAACGTGGTATTCTTACATATTCTTTTGAGAGAAAACTCTCCTGTGCATTCTCTTTTGAGGCTACACGCTTAGACAAACACGCAACACCAAAGCTTTTCGAGTTACAACGTGTTGTTTAGGAAAAACAAGATAATTTCACACGATGTGAGATTTCCTTAAACGTGGTTTCTGACAAATTTTGATGAAAGAAAATTCTCCTGTGGGTTCACTTTGGAGGCTACACGTTTAGACGTACGAGCCACACCAAATCTTTTCGAGTTACAACGTGCTGTTTAGGAAAAACAAGATAATTTCTCAGGACGCGAGATTTCCATAAAACGTGGTTTTCTGAAAAAATTTTGACGTAAGAAAGTTCTCCTGTGGGTTCTCTTATGAGGCTACACGATTACACGTACACGCCGCACCAAATTCTTTCGAGTTAAAAGGTGTTGTTTAGGAGATACAAGCTAATTTTTACCATGCGTTATTTCTTCTCATAAAGTATTTACAATACGTACCTATTTATCTTTAATCTGCAACACTTTATTTCCTTATAACGTGGTATTCTTACATATTCTTTCTTTTTTTTCTTTTTTTTTCTTTTTCTTTTTTTTTTTTAGGCTTGATACAATTTATTTGCTTTTCTTTAGAATTTTTTTTTATTGTTATTTTTTTTATTCGTACGATGCGGGATTTCCTTAAGACGTGGTTTTCTGACAAGTTCTAAGGAAAGAAAATTCTCCTGTGGGTTCTCTTATGAGGCTAAGCATTTAGACCTACACGCCACACCAAATCCTTTCGAGTTACAAGGTGTTGTTTAGGAGATACAAGCTAATTTTGTAACATGCATTAATTCTTCTCATAAAGTATTTACAATCTGTACCTATTTATCTTTACTCTGCAACACTGTATTTACTTATAACGTGGTATTCTTACATATTCTTTCGAGAGAAAACTCTCCTCTGCATTCTCTTTTGAGGCTACACGCGTAGACATACACGCCACACCAAAGCTTTTCGTGTTACAACATTTTGTTTGTGAAAAACAAGATAATTTCGCAGGATGCGAGATTTCCTTAAAACGTGGTTTCTGACAAATTTTGATGAAAGAAAATTCTCCTGTGGGTTCTCTTTTGAGGCTACACGAAGAAATAATGCATCGTTCAAAATTAGCTTGTATCACCTAAACAACACGTTGTAACTCAAAAAGATTTGGTGTGGCGTGTACATCTAAACGTGTAGCCTCAAAAGAGAACCCACAGGAGAGATTTCTCTCGAGAGAACATGTAAGAATACCACGTTATAAGGAAATACAGTGTTGCAGAATAAAGACAAATATGTACACATTGTAAACACTTTACGAGAAGAAATAACGCATCATACAAAATTAGCTTGTATCTCCTAAACAACACGTTGTAACTCGAAAAGATTTGGTGTGGCGTGTACGTCTAAATGTGTAGCCTCAAAAGAGAACCCACAGGAGAATTTTTGTTCGTCAAAATATGTCAGAAAACCACGTTTTAAGGAAATCCCGCATCGTGTGAAATTATCTTGTTTTTCTTAAACAACACGTTGTAACTTGAAAAGATTTGGTGTTGCGTGTATGTCTAAGCATGTAGCCTCAAAAGCGAATGCACAGGAGAGTTTTCTCTCGAAAGAAGATGTAAGAATACCACGTTCTAGGAAATACAGTGTTGTAGACTAAAGACAAATATGTACGTATTGGAAACACTTTTAGAGATGAAATAATGCATCGTTCAAAATTAGCTTGTATCTCCTTAACAACACGTTGTAACTCGAAATGATTTGGTGTGGCGTGTACGACTAAACGTGTAGTCTCAAAAGAGAACCCAGAGGAGAATTTTCTTTCTTCAAAATGTTTCAGAAATCACGTTTTTAGGAAATCCCGCATTGTGCGAAATTATCTTGATTTTCCTAAATAACACGTTGTAACTCGAAAAGCTTTGGTGTTACGTGTATGTCTAAGCGTGTAGTCTCAAAAGAGAACGCACAGGAGAGTTATCTCTCGAAAGAATATGTAAGAATACCACGTTATAAGGAAATACAGTATTGCGGAATAAAGACAAATACGTATGTATTGGAAACACTTTACGAGAAGAAATAAAACATCGTTCAAAATTAGTTTGTATCTCCTAAACAACACGTTGTGACTCGAAAAGATTTGGTGTGGCGTGTATGTCTAAGCGTGTAGCCTCAAAAGAGAATGCACAGGAGAGTTCTCTCTCGAAAGAATATTTAAGAATACCACGTTATAAGGAAATACAGTGTTGCAGAATAAAGACAAATACGTACATATTGGAAACACTTTATGAGAAGAAATAACGCATCGTACAAAATTAGCTTGTATCTCCTAAACAACACATTGTAACTCGAAAAGAGTTGGTGTGGCATGTACGTCTAAATGTGTAGCCTCAAAAGAGAACCCACAGGAGAATTTTCTTTCGTCAAAATATGTCAGAAAACCACGTTTTACGGTAATCCCGCATCGTGTGAAATTATCTTGTTTTTCCTAAACAACACGTTGTAACTTGAAAAGCTTTGGTGTTGCGTGTATGTCTAAGCGTGTATCCTCAAAAGCGAACGTACAGGAGTGTTTTCTCTCGAAATAAGATGTAAGAATACCACGTTCTAAGGAAATACAGCGTTGCAGACTAAAGACAAATAGGTACTTATTGGAAACACTTTTAGAGATGAAATAACGCATCGTTCAAAATTAGCTTGTATCTCCTAAACAACACGTTGTAACTCGAAAAGATTTGGTGTGGCGTGTACGTCTAAATGTGTAGCCTCAAAAGAGAACCCACAGGAAAATTTTCTTTCGTCAAAATTTTTCAGAAATCACGTTTTTAGGAAATCCCGCATTGTGCGAAATTATCTTGTTTTTCCTAAACAACACGTTGTAACTCGAAAAGCTTTGGTGTTACCTGTATGTCTAAGCTTGTAGCCTCAAAAGAGAACCCACAGGAGAGTTTTCTCTCGAAAGAATATGTAAGAATACCACGTAATAAGGATACGGTGTTGCAGAGAAAAGAGAAATACTTATGTATTGGAAACACTTAATGAGAAGAAATAACGCATGGTACAAAATTAGCTTGTATCTCCTAAACAACACGTTGTAACTCGAAAAGATTTGGTGTGATGTTTACATCTAAACGTGTAGCCTCAAAAGAGAACCCACAAGAGAATTTTCTTTCGTCAAATTTTTTTCAGAAAACCACGTTTTAAGGAAGTCCTGCATAGTGCGAAATCATCTTGTTTTTCCTAAACAACACGTTGTAACTCGAAAAGCTTTGGTGTTGCGTGTATGTCTAAGCGTGTAGCCTCAAAAGAGAAGGCACAGTAGTGTATTCTCTCGAAAGAATATGTAAGAATACCACGTTATAAGGAAATACAGTGTTGCAGAGTAAAGACAGATACTTACTTATTGGAAACACTTTACGAGAAGGAATAATACATAGTACAAAATTAGGTTGTATTTCCTAAACAACACGTTGTAACTCGAAGGATTTGGTGTGGCATGTAATTTGAAACTTGTAGCCTCAAAAGAGAACCCACAGGAGAATTTTCTTTTGTCAATATTTGTCAGAAAACCACGTTTTAAGGAAATCCCGCATTGTGTGAAATTATCTTGTTTTTCCTAAACAACACGTTATAACTCGAAAAGCTTTGGTGTTGCGTGTATGTCTAAACGTGTGGCCTCAAAAGAGAACGGACAGGAGAGTTTTCTCTCGAAAGAATATATAAGAATACCACGTTATAAGGAAATACAGTGTTGCAGAGTAAAGACAAATACGTATGTATGGGAAACACTTTACGAGAAGAAATAACACATCGTAAAAAATTAGCTTGTATCTCCTAAACAACACGTTGTAACTCGAAAAGATTCAGTGTGGCGTGTACGTCTAAACCTGTAGCCTCAAATGAGAAGACACAGTAGAATTTTCTTTCGTCAAAATTTGTCAGAAAACCACGTTTTAAGGAAATCCCGCATCGTGCGAAATTATCTTGTTTTTCCTAAACAACACGTTGTAACTCGAAAAGCTTTGGTGTTGCGTGTATGTCTAAGCGTGTAGCCTCTAAAGAGAACTCCCAGGAGAGTTTTCTCTTGAAAGAACATGTAAGAATACAATGTTATAAGGAAATAGAGTGTTGCAGAGTAAAGACAAATGCGTACTTATTGGAAACACTTTAAGAGAAGAAATAACACATAGTACAAAATTAGCTTGTATCTCCTAAACACTTGGTAACTGGAAAGGATTTGGTGTGGCGTGCACGTCTAAACGTGTAGCATCAAAAGAGAACCCACAGGAGAATTTTCTTTCCTCAAAATTTGTCAGAACACAATGGTTTAAGGAAATCCCGCATTGTGCGAAATTATCTTGTTTTTCATAAACAACACGTTGTAATTCGAAAAGCATTGGTGTTGCCTGTATGTCTAAATGTGTAGCCTCAAAAGGGAATGCAAAGGATAGTTTTCTCTCGAAAGAATATGTAAGAATACCATGTTATAAGGAAATACAGTGTTGCAGAGTAAAGACAAATACGTACGTTTTGGAAACACTTTACGAGAAGAATTAATGCATCTTACAAAATTAGCTTGTATCTCCTAAACAACACGTTGTAACTCGAAAAGGTTTGGCGTGGCGTGTACTTCTAAACATGTAGCCTCAAAAGAGAACCCACAGGAGAATAATCTTTCGTCCAAATTTTTCAGAAAACGACGTTTTAAGGAAATCCCCCATCGTGCGGAATCATCTTCTTTTTCCTAAACAACATGTTGTAACTCGAAAAGCTTTGGTGTTGCGTGTATGTGTAAGCGTGGAGCCTCAAAAGAGAAGGCACAGGAGAGTTTTCTCTCGAAAGAATATGTAAGAATCCCACGTTATAAGGAAATACAATTTTGCAGATTAAAGACAAATAAGTACAGATTGGAAACACTTTACGAGAAGAAAGAATGCATCGTAAAAAATTAGCTTGTATCTCCTAAACAACATGTTGTAACTCGAAAAGATTTGGTGTGACGTGTACGTCTAAACGTGTAGCCTCAAAAGAGAACCCACAGGAGAATTTTCTTTCTTTCTTTCTTTTTTTTTTTTACGTTTTTTAAATTAAATATTTTCTTTATTTACATTTTAAATATTATCTGCATTCCTGGTTTCCCCTCTGAAAACACACTATCCCATAACCCCTTCTCCCTGCTCACCAACCCATCCACTCCCACTCCTTTTTTTTTGTCTTATTTTTTTTAGTGTTAACTTCTTTTTTATTCGATATAATTTATTTACATTTCAAATGATTTCCCCTTTTCTAGCCCCCCCACTCCCCGAAAGTCCCGAAAGCCCCCTTCTCTTCCCCTGTCCTCCCATCCACCCCTTCCCACTTCCCCGTTCTGGTTTTGCTAAATACTGTTTCAGTGAGTCTTTCCATAACCAGGGGCCACTCCTCCTTTCTTCTTGTACCTCATTTGATGTGTGGATTATGTTTTGGGTATTCCAGTTTTCTAGGTTAATATCCACTTATTAATGAGTGCATACCATGATTCACCTTTTGAGTCTGGGTTACCTCACTTAGTATGATATTCTCTAGCTCCATCCATTTGCCTAAGAATTTCATGAATTCATTGTTTCTAATGGCTGAATAGTGCTCCATTGTGTAGATATACCACATTTTTTGCATCCACTCTTCTGTTGAGGGATACCTGGGTTCTTTCCAGCATCTGGCAATTATAAATAGAGCTGCTATGAACATAGTAGAACATGTATCCTTATTACATGGAGGGGAGTCTTCTGGGTATATGCCCAGGAGTGGTATAGCAGGATCTTCTGGAAGTGAGGTGCCCAGTTTTCGGAGGAACCGCCAGACTGATTTCCAGAGTGGTTTTACCAATTTGCAACCCCACCAGCAGTGGAGGAGTGTTCCTCTTTCTCCACACCCTCTCCAACAGCTGCTGTCTCCTGAATTTTTAATCTTAGCCATTCTGACTGGTGTAAGATGAAATCTTAGGGTTGTTTTGATTTGCATTTCCCTGATGACTAATGAAGTTGAGCATTTTTTAAGATGCTTCTCCGCCATCCGAAGTTCTTCAGGTGAGAATTCTTTGTTTAACTCTGTACCCCATTTTTTAATAGGGTTGTTTGGTTTTCTGGAGTCTAACTTCTTGAGTTCTTTATATATATTGGATATTAGCCCTCTATATGATGTAGGATTGGTGAAGATCTTTTCCCAATTTGTTGGTTGCCGATTTTTCCTCTTGATGGTGTCCTTTGCCTTACAGAAACTTTGTAATTTCATGAGGTCCCATTTGTCAATTCTTGCTCTTAGAGCATACGCTATTGGTGTTCTGTTCAGAAACTTTCTCCCTGTACCGATGTCCTCAAGGTTCTTCCCCAGTTTCTTTTCTATTAGCTTCAGAGTGTCTGGCTTTATGTGGAGGTCCTTGATCCATTTGGATTTGAGCTTAGTACAAGGAGACAAGGATGGATCAATTCGCATTCTTCTGCATGCTGACCTCCAGTTGAACCAGCACCATTTGTTGAAAAGGCTATCTTTTTTCCATTGGATGTTTTCAGCCTCTTTGTCAAGGATCAAGTGGCCATAGGTGTGTGGGTTCATTTCTAGATCTTCAATCCTGTTCCATTGATCCTCCTGTCTGTCACTGTACCAACACCATGCAGTTTTTAACACTATTGCTCTGTAGTATTGCTTGAGGTCAGGGATACTGATTCCCCCAGATTTTCTTTTGTTGCTGAGAATAGTTTTAGGTATCCTGGGTTTTTTGTTGTTCCAGATGAATTTGATAATTGCTCTTTCTAACTCTGTGAAGAATTGAGTTGGGATTTTGATGGGTATTGCATTGAATCTGTATAGTGCTTTAGGCAGAATGGCCATTTTAACTATATTGGTTCTACCGATCCATGAGCATGGGAGGTTTTCCCATTTTTTGAGGTCTTCTTCCATTTCCTTCTTCAGAGTCTTGAAGTTCTTGTCATACAGATCTTTCACATGTTTGGTAAGGGTCACCCCAAGATACTTTATACTGTTTGAGGCTATAGTGAAGGGGGTCATTTCCCTAATTTCTTTCTCAGCCTGCTTATCCTTTGAGTATAGGAAGGCCACTGATTTGCTTGAGTTGATTTTATAACCTGCCACTTTGCTGAAGTTGTTTATCAGCTGTAGGAGCTCTCTAGTGGAGTTCTTTGGGTCACTTAGGTAGACGATCATGTCGTCTGTAAATAATGATAATTTGACTTCTTCCTTTCCAATTTGTATCCCTTTGACCTCCTTATGTTGTCGAATTGCCCGAGCTAGTACCTCAAGTACAATATTGAAAAGATAAGGAGAAAGGGGGCAGCCTTGTCTGGTCCTTGATTTCAGTGGGATTGCTTCAAGTTTCTCTCCATTTAGTTTGATGCTGGCTACCGGTTTGCTGTATATTGCTTTTACTATGTTTAGGTATGGGCCTTGAATTCCTGTTCTCTCCAAGACTTTAAGCATGAAGGGATGCTGAATTTTGTCAAATGCTTTTTCAGCATCCAATGAAATGACCATGTGGTTTTGTTATTTGAGTTTGTTTATGTAGTGGATTGTATTGATGGATTTCCGTATATTGAACCAACCCTGCATTCCCGGGATAAAGCCTACTTGATCATGGTGGATGATCGTTTTGATGTGTTCTTGGATTCGGTTAGCAAGAATTTTATTGAGTATTTTTGCATCGATGTTAATAAGGGAAATTGGTCTGAAGTTCTCTTTCTTTGTTGGATCTTTTTGTGGCTTTGGTATCAGCGGAATTGTGGCTTCGTAGAAGGAATTGGGTAGTGTTCCTTCTGTTTCTATTTTGTGGAATAGTTTGAAGAGTATTGGTGTTAACTCTTCTTTGAAGGTCTGGTAGAATTCTGCACTGAAGCCATCTGGTCCTGTGCTTTTTTTGGTTGGAAGACTTTCTATGACTCCTTCTATTTCTTTAGGCATTATGGGACTGTTTAGATGGTCTAGTTGGTCCTGATTTAATTTTGGTATTTGGTATCTGTCAAGGAAATTGTCCATTTCCTCCAGATTCTCCAGTTGTGTTGAGTACAGGCTCTTGTAGTAGGATCTGATGATTTTTTGGATTTCCTCAGTTTCCGTTGTTATATCTCCCTTTTCATTTCTAAGTTTGTTAATTTGGATACTTTCTCTGTGCCCTTTGGTCAGTCTGGCTAAGGGTTTATCTATCTTGTTGATTTTCTCAAAGAACCAGCTCCTGGTTTTGTTGATTTTTTGTATGGTTCTCTTTGTTTCTACTTGATTGATTTCGGCCCTGAGTTTGATGATTTCCTGCCTTCTACTCCTCCTGGGTGAAATAGCTTCTTTTTGTTCTAGGGCTTTCAGGTGTGTCATTAAGCTGGTAATGTATGCTCTCTCCATTTTCTTTTTGGAGGCACTCAGGGCTATGAGTTTTCCTCTTAGCACTGCTTTCATTGTGTCCCATAGATTTGGGTATGTTGTGTTTTCATTTTTATTGTGTTCTAAACAGTCTTTAATTTCTTTCTTTATTTCTTCCTTGACCAAGGTATCATTGAGTAGAGTATTGTTCAGTTTCCACGTGTATGTGGGTTTTCTGTTGTTTCTGTTGCTATTGAAGACCACTTTTACTCCATAGTGATCAGATAGGAGGCATGGTATTAGTTCTATCTTCTTATATTTGTTGAGGTCTGTCTTGTGACCAATTATATGGTCGATTTTGGAGAAGGTACCATGAGGTGCTGAGAAAAAGGTATATTCTTTTGTTTTAGGATAGAATGTTCTATATATATCTGTTAAATCTAATTGGTCCAAAGCTTCAATTAGTTTCATTGTGTCCCTGTTTAGTTTCTGTTTTCCTGATCGGTCCATTGAGGAAAGTGCAGTGTTGAAGTCACCCACAATTATTGTGTTAGGTGCAATGTGTGCTTTTAGTTTTAATAAAGTTTCTTTTACGAAAGAGGGTGCCCTTGCATTTGGGGCATAGATGTTCAGGATTGACAGTTCTTCTTTTTGTATTTTTCCTTTGACCAGCAAGAAGTGTCCCTCAGGGTCTCTTTTGATGACTTTGGGTTGAAAGTCAATTTTATCTGATATTAAAATGGCTACTCCAGCTTGTTTCCTGAGACCATTTGCTTGTAAAATTGTCTTCCAGCCTTTTACTCTAAGGTAGTGTTTGTCTTGGACCCTGAGGTGTGTTTCCTGTAAGCAGCAAAATGTAGGGTCCTGTTTACGTATCCATTCAGTTAGTCTGTGTCTTTTTGTTGGGGCATTAAGTCCATTGATGTTAAGAGATATTAAGGAATAGTGATTGTTACTTCCTATCATTTTTGACGTTATTTTTTAAATTTGAATGCTTAACTTCTTTTGGGTTTGATGAAAGGTTTCTATCTTGCTTTTTCCAGGGTGAAGTTTCCCTCCTTGTATTGGTGTTGTCTTCCTATTATCCTTTTTAGGGCCGGGTTTGTGGATAGATATTGGGTAAACTTGGTTTTGTCATGAAATATCTTAGTTTCTGCATCTATGGTGATTGAGAGTTTTGCTGGATATAGTAGTTTTGGTTGGCATTTGTGTTCTCTTAGAGTCTGCATGAGATCTGCCCAGGACCTTCTAGCCTTCATAGTCTCCGGTGAAAAGTCTGCTGTGATTCTGATAGGTCTTCCTTTATATGTTACTTGGCCTTTTTCTCTTACTGCCTTTAGTATTCTTTCTTTGTTTAGAACATTTGGTGTTTTGATTATTATGTGACGGGAAGTATTTCTGTTCTGGTCCAGTCTGTTTGGAGTTCTGTAGGCTTCTTGTATATTCATGGGCATCTCTCTCTTTAGGTTAGGGAAGTTTTCTTCCATAATTTTATTGAAGATATTTGCTGGCCCTTTAAGTTGTAAATCTTCACTCTCATCTATGCCTATAATCCTTAGGTTTGGTCTTCTCATTGTGTCCTGGATTTCCTGGATATTTTGGGTTACAAGCTTTTTGCATTTTGCATTTTCTTTAACTGTTGAGTCCATGGTTTCTATGGAATCTTCAGCATCTGAGATTCTTTCTTCTATCTCTTGTATTCTGTTGTTGATATTTGCATCTCTGTCCCCTGATTTCTTCCCAAGGCTTTCTATCTCAAAAGTTGTCTCCCTTTGAGTTTTCTTAGTTGTTTCTACTTCTGATTTTAGATCCTGGATGGTTTTGCTTAGCTCCTTCACTTGCATGTTTGTGTTTTCCTGTAATTCTTTAAGAGATTTTTGTGTTTCCTCTTTCATGAGCTCAGCCTGTTGACCAAAGTTCTCCTGTATTTCTTTAAGAGATTTTTGTGTTTCATCTTTCATGACCTCAGCCTGTTGACCAAAGTTCTCCTGTATTTCTTTAAGTGTTTTTTGCATTTCCTCCTTGTTGGCTTTTGTATTCTCCTGGATTTCTTTCAATGATTTTTGTGTTTCCCTTGCAAGGGCTTCTAACTTTTGATCCATTTTCTCCTGAATTTCTTTAAGTATGTCCTTCATGTGTTCCTGTACCAGCATCATGACCAGTGATTTTAAATCCAAATCATGTTTTACTGGTGTGATGGGGTATCCAGGACATGTTGGTAGAGGAGAATTGGGTTCAGATGTTGCCATATTGCCTTGATTTCTGTTAGTGACGTTCCTGCGTTTGCCTTTTGCCATCTAGTTCTCACTGGTGTTAGTTTGTCTTGTCAGTGCTGGACTCACCAGTGCAAGCTGCCCCTTCCCCGTTGGCCTCTGGTGCACAGCTTACCTCCTGCACTGCTTGTAGACAGGGTGCTGCTGCCCAGGCTGTTCAGATCCCAAAGCAGGCACCCGAAGGCTCCTGCTGGGGCCCGCTGGATTCACTGGAGCACACTGACTTCTCCCAGCTGGCCGCCCGGAAACCCAGCTAGCCACTTGCAGGACTTGGAGATGTGGTGCTGCCACCCAGGCTGATCTGGGCAGCAGAACTCCCAACCGGGTTGGTGCACACAAGGCTATCCTAGCTGCTCAGGCCCTGAGTCTAGGCAAAAGCCTGGCAGGCCAATGTCGGTGCAAAGTTCCCCTCAGCTGTGGGTGTTAATTGGGTGTGTCAGGTGGCTAGGATGGTGGCGTGTGCGAGTTCCCTGAGAGTGCTGGGAGAGTCTGCTGGGCTAAGAACTTCCTGGCTGGGTCAGCACACAGATGGCCCAACGAGCAGCCCAGGGCCTGGGGGTCAGTCCAGGGCCTGACCGTCTGAGACCCCTGCTATGTCCGCCTCGGGCTATGCCTGTTAGCTGGTTTGGTTTTGCCTGCTAGGTCTCTCTGGCTTCCAGTAGGCAAAATGGTGGTGGTGCGCAAACTGGCCCGGATAAACAACCTCCTGGCCGGGTCGGCACACAGATGGCCCACCGAGCAGCCCAGGGCCTGGGGGCAGTCCAGGGACTGACCGTCTGAGACCCCTGCTATGCCTGTTAGCCGGTTTGGTTTTGCCTGCTAGGTCTCCCTGGCTTCCCCCAGGCAAAATGGTGGTGGTGCGCGCGCCGGCCCTGGAGGAAAAAAACCTCCTGGCCAGGTTTGCACCCCGGTGGACCCCCGATCAGCTCAGGGCCTGGGTGCAGGCCAACGCCCGTCGGGCTTAGACCCCCGCGATGTTGTTCTCGGGTTATATTTGCGTACCTCAGTCTGATTTCTCTGGCGACCGAGAACCAATATGGAGCCCTCGTAACTGACTGGTGGGAGGCAGAGTTCTGATGTGGCTTCCGTGTGGTGAAAGGCACCGTAAATCCGCCGCTGCTTGCAGCCTGGCTGGCCAGCGATGGCCAGTGGTCGTGGGCACCGGGTCTGCCTGGACCCTGTCCGCTTGGTTCTACTGCTGATGGCCCTTCCTCTGGACCAGCCACTGCTGCTGCTACTGCTGCTGCTGCCGCCGCTCCCGGGCCCAAGAATTTTCTTTCATCAAAATTTGTCAGAAACCACGTTTTAAGGAAATCTCGCATCGTGTGAAATTATCTTGTTTTTCATAAACAACACGTTGTAAATCGAAAAGCTTTGGTGTTGCGTGTATGTCTAAGCGTGTAGCCTCAAAAGAGAAAGCACAGGAGAGTTTTCTCTCGAAAGAATATGTAAGAATGCCACGTTATAAGGAAATACAATGTTGCAGAGTAAAGACAAACACATACGTATTGGAAACACTTTACGAGAAGAATTAACGCGTAGTACAAAATTAGCTTGTATCTCCTAAACAACAAGTTGTAACTCGAAAAGATTTGGTGTGGCCTGTACGTCTAAACGTGTAGCCTCAAAGGAGAACCCACAGGAGAATTTTCTTTCATCAAAAATTTTCACAGAACCAAGTTTTAAGGAAATCCTGCATCGTGTGAAACCATCTTCTTTTTCCTAAACAACATATTGTAACTCGAAAACCTTTAGTGTTGCGTGTATGTCTAAGCGTGGAGCCTCAAAAGAGAAGGCACAGGGTAGTTTTCTCTCGAGAGAATATGTAAGAATACCACGTTATTAGGAAATACAATTTTGCAGAGTAAAGACAAATAAGTACATATTGGAAACACTTTACGAGAAGAAATAATACATCATACAAACTTACCTTGTATCTCCTAACAACACGTGGTAACTCGAAAAGATTTGGTTTGGCGTGTACGTCTAAACGTGTAGCCTCAAAAGAGAACCAACAGGAGAATTTTCTTTCATCAAAATTAGATAACCACGTTTTAAGGAAATCCCGCATCGTGCAAAATTATCTTGTTTTTCCTAAACAACACGTTGTAACTCGAAAAGCTTTGGTGCTGCGTGTATATCTAAGCGTGTAGCCTCAAAAGAGAATGCACAGGAGAGTTTTCTCTCAAAGGAACATGTAAGACTACAACGTTATAAGGAAATACAGTGTTGCAGAGTAAAGACAAAAACATAAATATTGGAAACACTTTACGAGAAGAAATGACGCATCATAAAATATAAGCTTGAATCTCCTAAACAACAAGTGGTAACTCGAAAAGATTTGGTTTGGCGTGTACGTCTAAAAGTGTAGCCTCAAAAGAGACCCCACAGGAGAATTTTCTTTCTTCAAAATTTGTCAGAAAACCAGGTTATAAGGAAATCCCGCATCCTGGGAAATTATCTTGTTTTTCCTAAACAACAAGTTGTAACTCGAAAAGCTTTGGTGTTTCATGTATGTTTAAGTGTGTAGCCTCTAAAGGGAATGCCCAGGAGAGTTTTCTATCGAACGAATATGTAAGAATACCACGTTATAAGGAAATACAGTGTTGCAGAGTAAAGACAAATACGTACATATTGGAAACACTTTATGAGAAGAAATAACGCATCGTTCAAAATTAGCTTGTATCTCCTAAACAACTCGTTGTAACTTGAAAAGATTTGGTGTGGCCCGTATGTCTACACGTGTAGCCTCAAAAGAGAACCCACAGGAAAATTTTCTTTCGTCAAAATTTGTCAGAAAACCACGTTTTAAGGAAATCCCGCATCGTGAGAAATTATCTTGTTTTTCCTAAACAACACGTTGTAACTCGAAAAGCTTTGGTGTTGCGAGTATGTCTAAGCGTGTAGCCTCTAAAGAGTACACACAGGAGTGTTTTCTCTCGAAAGAACATGTAAGAATACAACGTTATAAGGAATACAGTGTTGCAGAGTAAAGACAAAAACATACTTGTTGGAAACACTTTACGAGAAGAAATAACGCATTGTAAAAAATTAGCTTGTATCTCCTAAACAACACGTGGTAACTCGAAAGGACTTGGTGTGGCGTGTACGTCTAAATGTGTAGCCTCAAAAGAGAACCCATAGGAGAATTTTCTTTCATCAAAATTTGTCAGAAAACACGTTGTATGGAAATCTCGCTTCGTGTGAAATTTTCTAGTTTTTCCTAAACAACACATTGTAACTCGAAAAGCTTTGGTGTTGCGTGTATGTCTAAGCGTGTAGCCTCAAAAGAGAACGCACAGGAGAGTTTTCTCTTGAACGAATATGTAAGAATACCACGTTATAAGGAAATACAGTGTTGCACAGAAAAGACAATTACGTACCATTGGAAACACTTTAAGAGAAGAAATAATGCATCGTACAAAATTAGCTTGTATCTCCTAAACAACACGTTGTAACTCGAAAAGATTTGGTGTGGCTCGTACGTCTACACGTGTAGCCTCAAAAGAGAACCCACAGGATAACTTTCTTTCTTCAAAATTTTTCAGAAAACCACGTTTTATGTAAATCCCGCATCGTGAAAATTATCTTGTTTTTCCTTAAAAACACGTTGTAACTCGAAAAGCTTTGTTGTTGCGTGTATGTCTAAGCGTGTAGCCTCTAAAGAGTATGCACAGGAGAGTTTTCTCTAGAAAGAACATGTAAGAATACAACGTTATAAGGAAATAAAGTGTTGCAGAGTAAAGACAAATACATACTTGTTGGAAACACTTTACAAGAAGAAATAATGCATCGTAAAAAATTAGCTTGTATCTCCTAAACAACACGTGGTAACTCGAAAGGACTTCATGTGGCGTGTAAGTCTAAACGTGTAGCCTCAAAAGAGAACCAATAGGAGAATTTTCTTTCTTCAAAATTTGTCAGAAAATCACGTTTTAACGAAATCCCGCATCCTGCGAAATTATCTTGTTTTTCCTAAACAACAAGTTGTAACTCGAAAAGCTTTGGTGTTGCGTGTATGTCTACGTGTGTAGCCACAAAAGCGAATGCACAGGAGAGTTTTCTCTCGAAAGAATATGTAAGAATACCACGTTGTAGGAAATACAGTGTTGCAGAGTAAAGACAAATACGTACATATTGGAAACACTTTAAGAGAAGAAATAACGCATCGTACAAAATTAGATTGTATCTCCTAAACATCACGTTGTAACTCGAAAAGATTTGGTGTGATGTATACGTCTAAACGTGTAGCCTTAAAAGAGAACCCACAGGAGAATTTTCTTTCAACAAAATTTGTCAGAAACCACGTTTTAAGGAAATCTCGCATCGTGCGAAATTATCTTGTTTTCCCTAAACAACACGTTGTAACTCGAAAAGCTTTGGTGTTGCATGTATATCTAAGCATGTAGCCTCAAAAGAGAACACACAGGAGAGTTTTCCCTCGAAAGAATAAGTAAGAATATCACATTATAAGGAAATACAGAGTTGCAGAGTAAAGACAAATACGTATGTATTGGAAACACTTTACGAGAAGAAATAACGCAACACACATTATTAGCTTGTATCTCCTAAACAACAGGTTGTAACTCGAAAGGATTTGGTGTGGCGTGTACAGCTAAAAGTGTAGCCTCAAAAGAGAACCCACAGAAGAATTTTCTTTCGTCAAAATATGTGAGAAAACCACGTTTTAAGGAAATCCCTCATCGTGCAAAATTATCTTGTTTTTCCTAAACAACAAGTTGTAACTCGAAAAGCTTTGGTGTTGGGTGAATGTCTAAGCGTGTAGCCTCAAAAGAGAATATAAAGGAGAGTTTTTTCTAGAAAGAATATGTAAGAATACCACGTTATAAGGAAAAACAGTGTTGCAGAGTAAAGACAAATACGTACATATTGGAAATACTTTATGAGAAGAAATAACGCATCGTAAAAAATTAACTTGTATCTCCTAAACAACACGTTGTAACTCGAAAAGCTTTGGTGTTGCGTGTATATCTAAGCGTGTAGCCTCAAAAGAGAATGCACAGGAGAGTTTTCTCTCAAAGGAACATGTAAGACTACAACGTTATAAGGAAATACAGTGTTGCAGAGTAAAGACAAAAACATAAATATTGGAAACACTTTACGAGAAGAAATGACGCATCATAAAATATAAGCTTGTATCTCCTAAACAACAAGTGGTAACTCGAAAAGATTTGGTTTGGCATGTACGTCTAAAAGTGTAGCCTCAAAAGAGACCCCACAGGAGAATTTTCTTTCTTCAAAATTTGTCAGAAAACCACGTTATAAGGAAATCCCGCATCCTGGGAAATTATCTTGTTTTTCCTAAACAACAAGTTGTAACTCGAAAAGCTTTGGTGTTTCATGTATGTTTAAGTGTGTAGCCTCTAAAGGGAATGCCCAGGGGAGTTTTCTATCGAACGAATATATAAGAATACCACGTTATAAGGAAATACAGTGTTGCAGAGTAAAGACAAATACGTACATATTGGAAACACTTTATGAGAAGAAATAACGCATCGTTCAAAATTAGCTTGTATCTCCTAAACAACACGTTGTAACTCGAAAAGATTTGGTGTGGCCCGTATGTCTACACGTGTAGCCTCAAAAGAGAACCCACAGGAGAATTTTCTTTCGTCAAAATTTGTCAGAAAACCACGTTTTAAGGAAATCCCGCATCGTGAGAAATTATCTTGTTTTTCCTAAACAACACGTTGTAACTCGAAAAGCTTTGGTGTTGCGAGTATGTCTAAGCGTGTAGCCTCTAAAGAGTACACACAGGAGTGTTTTCTCTCGAAAGAACATGTAAGAATACAACGTTATAAGGAATACAGTGTTGCAGAGTAAAGACAAAAACATACTTGTTGGAAACACTTTACGAGAAGAAATAACGCATTGTAAAAAATTAGCTTGTATCTCCTAAACAACACGTGGTAACTCGAAAGGACTTGGTGTGGCGTGTACGTCTAAATGTGTAGCCTCAAAAGAGAACCCATAGGAGAATTCTCTTTCATCAAAATTTGTCAGAAAACACGTTGTATGGAAATCTCGCTTCGTGTGAAATTTTCTAGTTTTTCCTAAACAACACATTGTAACTCGAAAAGCTTTGGTGTTGCGTGTATGTCTAAGCGTGTAGCCTCAAAAGAGAACGCACAGGAGAGTTTTCTCTTGAACGAATATGTAAGAATACCACGTTATAAGGAAATACAGTGTTGCACAGAAAAGACAATTACGTACCATTGGAAACACTTTAAGAGAAGAAATAATGCATCGTACAAAATTAGCTTGTATCTCCTAAACAACACGTTGTAACTCGAAAAGATTTGGTGTGGCTTGTACGTCTACACGTATAGCCTCAAAAGAGAACCCACAGGATAACTTTCTTTCTTCAAAATTTTTCAGAAAACCACGTTTTATGTAAATCCCGCATCGTGAAAATTATCTTGTTTTTCCTTAAAAACACGTTGTAACTCGAAAAGCTTTGTTGTTGCGTGTATGTCTAAGCGTGTAGCCTCTAAAGAGTATGCACAGGAGAGTTTTCTCTAGAAAGAACATGTAAGAATATAACGTTATAAGGAAATACAGTGTTGCAGAGTAAAGACAAATACATACTTGTTGGAAACACTTTACAGGAAGAAATAATGCATCGTAAAAAATTAGCTTGTATCTCCTAAACAACACGTGGTAACTCGAAAGGACTTCATGTGGCGTGTAAGTCTAAACGTGTAGCCTCAAAAGAGAACCAATAGGAGAATTTTTTTTCTTCAAAATTTGTCAGAAAATCACGTTTTAACGAAATCCCGCATCCTGCGAAATTATCTTGTTTTTCCTAAACAACAAGTTGTAACTCGAAAAGCTTTGGTGTTGCGTGTATGTCTACGTGTGTAGCCACAAAAGCGAATGCACAGGAGAGTTTTCTCTCGAAAGAATATGTAAGAATACCACGTTGTAGGAAATACAGTGTTGAAGAATAAAGACAAATACGTACATATTGGAAACACTTTAAGAGAAGAAATAACGCATCGTACAAAATTAGATTGTATCTCCTAAACATCACGTTGTAACTCGAAAAGATTTGGTGTGATGTATACGTCTAAACGTGTAGCCTTAAAAGAGAACCCACAGGAGAATTTTCTTTCAACAAAATTTGTCAGAAACCACGTTTTAAGGAAATCTCGCATCGTGCGAAATTATCTTGTTTTCCCTAAACAACACGTTGTAACTCGAAAAGCTTTGGTGTTGCATGTATATCTAAGCATGTAGCCTCAAAAGAGAACACACAGGAGAGTTTTCCCTCGAAAGAATATGTAAGAATATCACATTATAAGGAAATACAGAGTTGCAGAGTAAAGACAAATACGTATGTATTGGAAACACTTTACGAGAAGAAATAACGCAACACACATTATTAGCTTGTATCTCCTAAACAACAGGTTGTAACTCGAAAGGATTTGGTGTGGCGTGTACAGCTAAACGTGTAGCCTCAAAAGAGAACCCACAGAAGAATTTTCTTTCGTCAAAATATGTGAGAAAACCACGTTTTAAGGAAATCCCTCATCGTGCAAAATTATCTTGTTTTTCCTAAACAACAAGTTGTAACTCGAAAAGCTTTGGTGTTGCGTGTATGTCTAAGCGTGTAGCCTCAAAAGAGAATGTAAAGGAGAGTTTTTTCTAGAAAGAATATGTAAGAATACCACGTTATAAGGAAAAACAGTGTTGCAGAGTAAAGACAAATACGTACATATTGGAAATACTTTATGAGAAGAAATAACGCATCGTAAAAAATTAACTTGTATCTCCTAAACAACACGTTGTAACTGGAAAAGATTTGGTGTGGCGTGTACGTCTAAACGTGTAGCCTCAAAAGTGAACCCACCGGACAATTTTCTTTCGTTAAATTTTTTCATTAAACCACGTTTTAAGGAAATCCCGCATCATGCAAAATCATCTTGTTTTTCCTAAACAACATGTTGTAACTCAAAAAGCTTTGGTGTTGCGTGTATGTTTAAGCGTGGAGCCTCAAAAGCGAAGGCACAGGTGAGTTTTCTCTCGAAAGAATATGTAAGAATACCACGTTATAAAGAAATACAATTTTGCAGAGTAAAGGCAAATAAGTACATATTGGAAACACTTTAGGAAAAGAAATAACGCATCGTACAAAATTAGCTTGTATCTCCTAAACAACACGTTGTAACATGAAAAGTTTTGGTTTGGCGTGTATGTCTAAACGTGTAGCCTCAAAAGAGAACACAAAGGAGAATTTTCTTTCGTCAAAATTTGTCAGAAAACCACGTTTTAAGGAAATCCCGCATAATGCGAAATTATCTTGTTTTTCCTAAACAACACGTTGTAACTCGAAAAGCTTTGGTGTTGCGTGTATTTCTAAGCGTGTAGCCTCAAAAGAGAATGCACAGGAGAATTTTCTCTCAAAAGAACATGTAAGAATACAACGTTATATGGAAATACAGTGTTGCAGAGTAAAGACAAATACGTACATATTGGAAACACTTTAGGAGAAGAAATTACGCATCATGAAATATTAGCTTGTATCTCCTAAACAAAAAGTGGAAACTCACAAACATTTTATTTGGTGTGTATGTCTAAACGTGTAGCCTCAAAAGAGAGCGCACTGGAGAATTTTCTTTCTTCAAAATTTGTCAGAAAACCACGTTTTAACGAAATCCCGCATCCTGCAAAATTATCTTGTTTTTCCTAAACAACAAGTTGTAACTCGAAAAGCTTTGGTGTTGCGTGTATGTCTAAGTGTGTAGCCTCAAAAGGATATGCAAGGAGAGTTTTCTCTCGAAAGAATATGTAAGAATACCACGTTATAAGGAAATACAGTGTTGCAGAGTAAAGACAAATACGTACATATTGGAAACACTTTAAGAGAAGAAATAAAAAATCGTACAAAATTAGCTTGTATCTCCTAAACAACAGGTTGTAACTCGAAAATATTTGGTGTGACGTGTACGTCTAAACGTGTAGCCTCAAAAGAGAACCGACAGGAGAATTTTTTATCGTCAAAATATGTGAGAAAACCACGTTTTAAGGCAATCCCTCATCGTGCAATATTATCTTGTTTTTCCTAAACAACAAGTTGTAACTCGAAATCTTTGGTGTTGTGTGTATGTCTAAGCGTGTAGCCTCAAAAGAGAATGCAAAGGAGAGTTTTTTCTCGAAAGAATATGTAAGAATACCACGTTATAAGGAAATACAGTGTTGCAGAGTAAAGACAAATACGTACATATTGGAAACACTTTAGAGAAGAAATAACGCATCATACAAAATTAGCTTGTATCTCCTAAACAACACGTTGTAACTCGAAAAGATTTGATGTGGTATGTACGTATAAAAGTGTAGCCTCAAAAGAGAACCCACAGGAGAATTTTCTTTGGTCAAATTTGTCAGAAAACCACATATGAAGGAAATCCTGCATCGTGGGAAATTATCTTGTTTTTCCTAAACAACACGTTGTAACTCGAAAAGATTTGGTGTTGCGTGTTTGTCTCAGTGTGTAGCCTCAAAAGAGAACACACAGTAGAGTTTTCACTAGAAAAAATATGTAAGAATTCCAGGTTATAAGGAAATACAGTGTTGCAGAGTAAAGACAAATACGTACTTATTGGAAACACTTTACAAGAAGAAATAATGCATCATAAAAAATTAGCTTGTATCTCCTAAACAACAGGTTGTAACTCGAAAGGATTTGGTGTGGCATGTACGTCTAAACGTGTAGCCTCAAAAGAGAACCCACAGGAGAATTTTCTATCGTCAAAATTTGTGAGAAAACCACGTTTTAAGGAAATCCCTCATCGTGAAAAATTATCTTGTTTTTCTTAAACAACACGTTGTAACTCGAAAAGCTTTGGTGTTGCGTGTATGTCTAAGCATGTAGCCTCAAAAGAGAACGCAAAGGAGAGTTCTTTCTCGAAAGAATATATAAGAATACCACGTTATAAGGAAATACAGTGTTGTAGAGTAAAGACAAATACGTACATATTGGAAACACTTTACGAGAAGAAAAAACACATCGTACAAAATTAGCTTGTATCTCCTAAACACACGTTGTAACTCTAAATGATTTGGTGTGGCGTGTACGTCTAAATGTGTAGCCTCAAAAGAGAACCCACAGGAGAATTTTCTTTGGTCAAATTTGTCAGAAAACCACGTATTAAGGAAATCCCGCATCGTGCGAAATTATCTTGTTTTTCCTAAACAACGCGTTGTAACTCGAAAAGCTTTGGTGTTGCGTGTATGTCTAAGCGTGTAGCCTCAAAAGAGAACACACAGGAGAGTTTTCTCTCGAAAGAATATGTAAGAATACCACGTTATAAGGAAGTACACTGTTGCAGAATAATGACAAATACTTACATATTGGAAACCCTTAAACTTTACGAGATTAAATAAAGCATCGTACAAAATTAGCTTGTATCTCCTAAACAACACGTTGTAACTCGAAAAGATTTGGTGTGGCGTGTACATCTAAACGTGTCTCCTCAAAAGAGAACCACAGAACAATTTTCTTTCGTCAAAATTTGTCAGAAAACCACGTTTTAAGGAAATGCCGCATCGTGAGAAATTATCTTGTTCTTCCTAAAAAACACGTTGTAACTCGAAAAGCTTTGGTGTTGCGTGTATGTCTAAGCATGTAGCCTCAAAAGAGAACACACAGGAGAGATTTCTCTCGAAAGAATATGTAAGAATACCACGTTATATGGAAGTACACTGTTGCAGAATAATGACAAATACTTTCATATTGGAAACCCTTAAACTTTACGAGATGAAATAAAGCATCGTAAAAAATTAGTTTGTATCTCCTAAACAACACGTTGTAACTCGAAAGGATTTGGTGTGGCGTGTACATCTAAACGTGTAGCCTCAAAGAGAACCACAGGACAAATTTCTTTCGTCAAAATTTGTCAGAAAACCACGTTTTAAGGAAATCCTGCATCGTGAGAAATTATCTTGTTCTTCCTAAAAAAAACGTTGTAACACGAAAAGCTTTGGTGTTGCGTGTATGTCTAAGCGTTTAGCCTCAAAAGAGAACGCACAGGAGAGTTTTCTCTCGAAAGAATATGCAAGAATACCACGTTATAAGGAAAACAGTGTTGCAGAGTAAAGGCAAATACATACGTATTGGAAACACTTAAACTTTACGAGAAGAAATAACGCATCTTAAAAAATTAGCTTGTATCTCCTAAACAACACGTTGTAACTCGAAAAGATTTGGTGTGGCATGTACGTCTAAACGTGTAGCCTCAAAAGAGAACCCTCAGGAGTATTTTCTTTTGTCAATATTTGTCAGAAACCACGTTTTAAGGAAATACTGCATCGTGCGTTATTATCTTGTTTTTCCTAAAAAACACGTTGTAACTCGAAAAGCTGTGGTGTTGCGTTTTTGTCTAAGCGTGTAGCCTCAAAAGAGAACGCACAGGAGAGTTTTCTCTCGAAAGAATATGTAAGAATACCACGTTATAAGGAAATACAGAGTTGCAGAGTAAAGACAAAAACGTATGTATTGGAAAAACTTAAACTTTACGAGAAGAAATAACGCATCGTAAAAAAAATTTGCTTGTATCTTCTAAACAGCACGGTGTAACTCAAAAAGATTTGGTGTGGTGTGTACGTCTAAAGGTGTAGCCTCAAAAGAGAACCCACAGGTGAATTTTCTTTCATCAAAATTTGTCAGAAACCACGTTTTAAGGAAAACTAGCATCGTGCGAAATTATCTTGTTTTTTCTAAACAACAAGTTGTAACTCGAAAAGCTCTGGAGTTGCGTGTATGTCTAAGCATGTAGCCTCAAAAGAGAATGCACAGGAGAGTTTTCTCTCGAAAGAATATGTAAGAATACCACGTTATAAGGAAATACAGTGTTGCAGAGTAAAGACAAACACGTATGTATTCGAAACACTTTATGTAAAGAATTAACGCATAGTACAAAATTAGCTTGTATCTCCTA
This sequence comes from Apodemus sylvaticus, assembly GCF_947179515.1. Lineage (NCBI taxonomy): Eukaryota > Metazoa > Chordata > Mammalia > Rodentia > Muridae > Apodemus > Apodemus sylvaticus. The sequence goes on from NW_026263424.1 coordinate 28,860, forward strand.
AACAACATGTTGTAACTCGAAAAGATTTGGTGTGGCATGTACGTCTAAACGTGTAGCCTTAAAAGAGAACCCACAGGAGAATTTTCTTTCGTTAAAATTTTTCAGAAAACCACGTGTTAAGGAAATCCCGCATCGTGCAAAATCATCTTCTTTTTCCTAAACAACATGGTGTAACTCGAAAAGCTTTGGTGTTACGCGTATGTCTAAGCGTGGAGCCTCAAAAGAGAAGGCACAGGAGAGTTTTCTCTCGAAAGAAAATGTAAGAATACCACGTTATAAAGAAATACAATTTTGCAGAGTAAAGGCAAATAAGTACATATTGGAAACACTTTACAAGAAAAAATAACGCATCGTACAAAATAAGCTTGTATCTCCTAAACAACACGTGGTAACTCGAAAAGATTTGATGTGACGTGTACGTCTAAACGTGTAGCCTCAAAAGATAACCCACAGGAGAATTTTCTTTTCTCAAAATTTGTCAGAAAACCACGTTTTAAGGAAATCCCGCATCGTGCGAAATTATCTTTTTATTCATAAACAACATGTTGTAACTTGAAAAGCTTTGGTGTTGCGTGTATGTCTCCGCGTGTAGCCTCAAAAGGGAACGCACAGGATAGTTTTCTCTCGAAAGAATGTGTAAGAATACCACGTTATAAGGAAATACAGTGTTTCAGAGTAAAGACAAATACTTACTTATTGGAAACACCTTACGAGTAGAATTAACGCATTGTACAAAATTAGCTTGTATCTCCTAAAAAGCACGTTGTAACTCGAAAACATTTGGTGTGGCGTGTACGACTAAATGTGTAGCCTCAAAGGAGAACCCACAGGAGAATTTTCTTTCCTCAAAATTTTTCAGAAAACCATGTCTTAAGGAAATCCCACATCGTGCGAAATCATCTTCTTTTTCCTAAACAACATGTTGTGACTCGAAAAGCTTTAGTGTTGCGTGTATGTGTAAGCCTGGAGCCTCAAAAGAGAAGGCACAGGAGAGTTTTCTCTTGAAAGAATATGTAAGAATACCACGTTATTAGGAAATACAATTTTGCAGAGTAAATACAAATAAGTATATATTGGGAACACTTTACGAGAAGAAATAACGCATCGAACAAAATTAGCTTATATCTCCTAAACAACACGTGGTAACTCGAAAAGATTTGGTTTGACGTGTATATCTAAAGGTGTAGCCTCAAAGAAGAACAAAAAGGAGAATTTTCTTTCGTCAAAAATTTGTCAGAAAACCACGTTTTAAGGAAATACCGCATCTTGCGAAATTATCTTGTTTTTCCTAAACAACACGTGGTAACTCGAAAAGCTTTGGTGTTGCGTGTTTGTCTAAGCGTGTAGCCTCAAAAGAGAATGCACAGGAGAGTTTTCTCTCGATAGAACATGTAAGAATTCAACGTTATAAGGAAATACAGTGTTGCAGAGTAAAGACAAATACGTACATATTGGAAACACTTTACGAGAAGAAATTAAGCATCATACAATATTAGCTTGTATCTCCTAAACAACAAGTGGAAACTCGAAAATATTTGGTTTGGCGTGTACGTGTAAAAGTTTAGCTTCAAAAGAGAACCCACTGGAGAATTTTCTTTCGTCAAAATTTGTCAGAAAACCACGTTTTAAAGAAATCCCGCATCCTGCGAAATTATCTTGTTTTTCCTAAACAACACGTTGTAACTCGAAAAGCTTTGGTGTTGCGTGTATGTCTCAGTGTGTAGCCTCAAAAGAGACCGCACAGGAGAGTTTTCACTCGAAAGAATATGTAAGAGTACCAGGTTGTAAGGAAATACAGTGTTGCAGAATAAAGACAAATACATACGTATTGGAAACACTTTACGAGAAGAAATAACGCATCATACAAAATTAGCTGTATCTCCTAAAAAACACGTTGTAACTCGAAAAGATTTGGTGTGGCGTGTACGTCTAAACGTGTAGCCTCAAAAAGAGAACCCACAGGAGAATTTTCTTTGGTCAAATTTGTCAGAAAACCACGTATTAAGGAAATCCTGCATCATGCGAAATTATCTTGTTTTTCCTAAACAACACGTTGTAACTTGAAAAGCTTTGGTGTTGCGTGTATGTCTCAGCGTGTAGCCTCAAAAGAGAACACACAGGAGAGTTTTCTCTCAAAAGAATATGTAAGAATACAACGTTATAAGGAAATACAGTGTTGCAGAGTAAAGACAAATACGTTCATATTGGAAACCCTTAAACTTTACGAGATGAAAGAAAGCATCGTACAAAATGAGCTCGTATCTCCTAAACAAAACGTTGTAACTCGAAAGGATTTGGTGTGGCGTGTACGTCTAAATGTGTAGCCTCAAAAGAGAACAGATAGGAGAATTACTTTCGTCAAAATTTTCAGAAAACCACGTTTTAAGGAAATCCCGCATCGTGCGAAATTATCTTGTTTTTCTTAAACAACACGTTGTAATTCGAAAAGCTTTTGTGTTGCGTGTATGTCTCAGCGTGTAGCCTCAAAAGAGAACACACAGGAGAGTTTTCTCTCGAAAGAATATGTAAGAATACCACGTTATAAGGAAATACAATTTTTCAGAATAAAGACAAATGAGTACACATTGGAAACACTTTACGAGAAGAAATTATGCATCATACAAAATTAGCTTGTATCTCCTAAACAACACGTTGTAACTCAAAAGGATTTGGTGTGTCATATACGTCTAAACGTATAGCCTCAAAAGAGAACCCACAGGAGAATTTTCTTAAGTCAAAATTTGTCAAAAAACCACGTTTTAAGGAAATCCCGCATCCTGCGAAATTATCTTGTTTTTCCTAAACAACACGTTTTAACTCGAAAAGCTTTGGTGTTGCGTGTATGTCTAAGCATGTAGCCTCAAAAGAGAATGCACAGGAGAGTTTTCTCTCGAAAGAATATGTACGAATACCATGTTATAAGGAAATACAGTGTTGCAGAGTAAAGACAAATACGTACGTATTGGAAACCCTTAAACTTTATGGGATGAAATAAAGCATCGTACAAAATGAGCTCGTATCTCCTAAACAACATGTTGTAACTCGAAAAGATTTGGTGTGGCATGTACGTCTAAACATGTAGCCTCAAAAGGGAACCCACAGGAGAATTTTCTTTCGTCAAAATTTGTCAGAACACCAAGTTTTGAGGAAATCCCGCATCGTGCGAGATTATCTTGTTTTTCATAAACAACACGTTGTAACTTGAAAAGCTTTGGTGTTGCCTGTATGTCTAAGTGTGTAGCCTCAAAAGGGAACGCACAGGATAGTTTTCTCTCGAAAGAATATGTAAGAATACCACGTTATAAGGAAATACAGTGTTGCAGAGTAAAGACAAATACGTACGTATTGGAAACACTTTACGAGAAGAAATAAAGCATCGTACAAAATTAGCCTGTATTTCCTAAACAACACGTGGCAACTCGAAAGGATTAGGTGTGACATGCACGTCGAAACGTGAAGCCTCAAAAGAGAACCAACCGAATAATTTCCTTTCGTCAAAATTTGTCAGAAAACCATGTTTTAAAGAAATCCGGCATCGTGCGAAAGTATCTTGTTTTTTATAAACAACACGTTGTAACTCAAAAAGCTTTGGTGTTGCCTGTATGTCTAAGTGTTTAGCCTCAAAAGGGAATGCACAGGATAGTTTTCTCTCGAAAGAATATGTAAGAATGCCACGTTGTAAGGAAATACAGTGTTGCAGAGTAAAGACAAATAAGTACGTATTGGAAACACTTTACGAGAATTAACGCATTATAAAAAATTAGCTTGTATCTCCTAAACAACACGTTGTAACTCGAAAAGATTTGGTGTGACGTGTACGTCTAAATATGTAGCCTCAAAAGAGAACCCACAGGAGAATTTTCTTTCGTCAAAATTTTTCAGAAAACCAGGTTTTTAGGAAATCCCGCATCGTGCGAAATCATCTTCTTTTTCCTAAACAACACGTTGTAACTCGAAAAGCTTTGGTGTTGCGTGTTTGTCTAATCATGTAGCCTCAAAAGAGAATGCACAGGAGAGTTTTCCCTCGAAAGAATATGTAAGAATACCATGTTATAAGGAAATACAGTGTTGCAGAGTAAAGACAAATATGTACGTATTGGAAACACTTTACGAGAAGAAATAACGCATCGTACAATATTTGATTGTGTCTCCTAAACAACACGTTGTAACTGAAAAATATTTGGTGTGGCTCGTACGTCTACACGTCTAGCCTCAAAAGAGAACCTACAGGAGAACTTTCTTTCGTCAAAATTTGTCAGAAAACCACGTTTTAAGGAAATCCCGCATCGTGCAAAATTATCTTGTTTTTCCTAAACAACACGTTGTAACTCGAAAAGCTTTGGTGTTGCGTGTATGTCTGAGCATGTAGCCTCTAAAGAGAATGCACAGGAGAGTTTTCTCTCGAAAGAACATGTAAGAATACAACGTTATAAGGAAATACAGTGTTGCAGAGTAAAGACAAATACATACGTATTGGAACCACTTTACGAAAAGAAATAACGCATCATACAAAATTAGCTTGTATCTCTTAAACAACACGTTGTAACTCGAAAGGATTTGGTGTGGCGTGCACGTCTAAACGTGTAGCCTCAAAAGAGAAGCCACAGGAGAATTTTCTTTCGTCAAAATTTTTCAGAAAACCACGTTTTAAGGAAATCCCGCATCGTGCAAAATTATCTTGTTTTCCATAAACAACACGTTGTAACTCGAAAAGCTTTGGTGTTGCCTGTATGTCTAAGTGTGTAGCCTCAAAAGGGAACGCACAGGATAGTTTTCTCTCGAAGGAATATGTAAGAATACCACGTTATAAGGAAATATAATGTTGCAGTGTAAAGACAAATATGTACTTATTGGAAACACTTTACGAGAAGAATTAACGCATAGTAAAAAATTAGCTTATATCTCCTAAACAACACGTTGTAATTCGAAAAGATTTGGTGTGGCTCGTACCTCTACACGTGTAGCCTCAAAAGAGAACCCACAGGAGAACTTTCTTTCGTCAAAATTTTTCAGAAAACCACGTTTTATGGAAATCTCGCATCGTGCTAAATTATCTTGTTTTTCCTAAACAACACATTGTAACTCGAAAAGCTTTGGCGATGCATGTTTGCTTAAGCGTGTCCCCTCAAAAGAGAACGCACAGGAGAGTTTTCCCTCGAAATAATATGTAAGATTACCATGTTATAAGGAAATACAGTGTTGCAGATTAAAGACAAATAATTACGTATTGGAAACACTTTACGAGAAGAAATAATGCATCGTACAAAATTAGCTTGTATCTCCTAAACAACACGTGGTAACTTGAAAGGATTTGGTGTGGCGTGTACGTCTAAACGTGTAGCCTCAAAAGAGAACCCACAGGAGAATTTTCTTTATTCAAAATTTTTCAGAAAACCACGTTTTAAGGAAATCCCGCATCGTGCGAAATCATCTTCTTTTTCCTAAACAACATGTTGTAACTCGAAAAGCTATGGTGTTGCGTGTATGTGTAAGCGTGGAGCCTCAAAAGAGAAGGCACTGGAGAGTTTTCTCTCCAAAGAATATGTAAGAATACCACGTTATAAGGAAATACAATTTTGCAGAGTAAAGACAAATATGTACATATTGGAAAAAAATTTACGAGAAGAAATAACGCATCTTATAAAATTAGCTTGTATCTCCTAAACAACAGGTTGTAACTCGAAAGGATTTGGTGTGACGTGTACGTCTAAAAGTGTAGCCTCAAACGAGAACCCACAGGAGAATTTTCTTTCATAAAAATTTGTCAGAAACCACGTTTTAAGGAAATCTCGCATCGTGGGAAATTATCTTGTTTTTCCTAAACAACACGTTGTAACTCGAAAAGCTTTGGTGTTGCGTGTATTTCTAAGCGTGTAGCCTCAAAAGAGAACGCACAGGAGAGGTTTCTCTCGAAAGAATATGTAAGAATACCACGTTATAAGGAAATAAAGTGTTGCAGAGTAAAGACAACTACATACATATTGGAAACACTTTAAGAGAAGAAATAACACATCGTACAAAATTAGCTTGTATCTCCTAAACAACACGTTTTAACTCGAAAAGATTTGGTGTGGCTCGTACCTCTACACGTGTAGCCTCAAAAGAGAACCCACAGGATAACTTTCTTTCGTCAAAATTTTTCAGACAACCACGTTTTATGGAAATCTCGCATTGTGCGAAATTATCTTGTTTTTCCTAAACGACACATTGTAACTCGAAAAGCTTTGGCGTTGCGTGTATGTCTAAGCATGTAGCCTCTAAAGAGAACGCACAGGAGAGTTTTCTCTCGAAAGAATATGTAAGAATACAACGTTATAAGGAAATACAGTGTTGTAGAGAAAAGACAAATAAGTACGTATTGGAAAACTTTACGAGCAGAAGTAATGCATCTTACAAAATTAGCTTGTATCTCCGAAACAACACGTGGTAACTCGAAAAGATTTGGTGTGCCGTGTACGTCTAAACGTGTAGCCTCAAAAGAGAACCCACAGGAGAATTTTCTTTCGTCAAAATTTGTCAGAAAACCACGTTTTAAGGAAATCCCGCATCGTGCGAAATTATCTTGTTTTTCCTAAACAACACGTTGTAACTAGAAAAGCTTTGGTGTTGCGTGTATGTCTAAGCGTGCAGCCTCAAAAGAGAATGCACAGGAGAGTTTTCTCTCGAAAGAATATGTAAGAATACCATGTTATAAGGAAACATATTGCTGCAGAGTAAAGACATACGTACTTATTGGAAACACATTATGAGAAGAAATAACGCATGGTACAAAATTAGCTTGTATCTCCAAAACAACACGTGGTAACTCAAAAAGATTTGGTGTGGCGTGTACGTCTGAACGTGTAGCCTCAAAAGAGAACCCACAGGAGAATTTTCTTACGTCAAAATTTGTCAGAAAACCACGTTTTAAGGAAATCCCGCATCGGGCGAAATTATCTTGTTTTTCCTAATCAACACGTTGTAACTCGAAAAGTTTTGGTGTTGCGTGTATGTCTAAGCATGTAGCCTCCAAAGAGAACGCACAGGATAGTTTTCTCTCAAAAGAATATGTAAGAATACCACGTGATAAGGAAATACAGTGTTGCAGAGTAAAGACAAATACGTACCAATTGGAAACACTTTACGAGAAGAAATAACGCATCATGCAAAATTAGCTTGTATCTCCTAAACAACACGCTGTAACTCGAAAAGATTTGGTGTGGCGTGTACGTCTAAACGTGTAGCCTCAATGAGAACCCACAGGAGAATTTTCTTTCGTCAAAATTTGTCAAAAACCACGTTTTAAGGAAATCCCGCATCGTGCGTAATTATCTTGTTTTTCCTAAACAACATGTTGTAACTCGAAAATCTTTGGTGTTGCGTGTATGTCTAAGCGTGTAGCCTTAAAAGAGAACGCACAGGAGAGTTTTTTCCCGAAAGAATATGTAGGAATACCACGTTATAAGGAAATACAGTGTTGCAGAGTAAAGACAAATACATACTTTTTGGAAACACTTAAACTTTACGAGTAGAAATAACACATAGTACAAAATTAGCTTGTATCTCCTAAACAACACGTTATAACTCGAAAGGATTTGGTGTGGCTTGTACATCTAAACGTGTACCCTCAAAAGAGAACCCACAGGACAATATTCTTTCGTCAAAATTTGTCAGATAACCACGTTTTAAGGAAATCCCGCATCATGCGTAATTATCTTGTTTTTCCTAAACAACACGTTGTAACTCGAAAAGCTTTGGTTTTGCGTGTATGTCTAAGCATGTAGCCTCCAAAGAGAACGCACAGGAGAGTTTTCTCTCGAAAGAATATGTAAGAATACCACGTTATAAAGAAATACAGTGTTGCAGAGTAAAGGCAACTACATACATATTGGAGACACTTAAACTTTACGAGAAGAAATAACGCATCGTAAAAATATTAGCTTGTATCTCCTAAACAACACGTTGAAATTCAAGAAGATTTGGTGTGGCGTGTACAACTAAACGTGTAGCCTCAAAAGAGAACCCACAGGAGAATTTTCTTTGGTCAAAATTTGTCAGAAAACCACGTTTTAAGGAAATCGCGCATCGTGGTAAATTATCTTGTTCTTCCTAAACAACACGTTGTAACTCGAAAAGCGTTGGTGTTGCGTATATCTCTAAGCGTGTAGCCTCAAATGAGAACGCACAGGAGAGTTTTCTCTTGAAAGAATATGTAAGAATACCACGTTATAAGGAAATACAGTGTTGCAGAATAAAGACATATACTAACTTATTGGAAAAACTTTAGGAGAAGAAATAACGCATCGTACAAAATTAGCTTGTATCTCCTAAACAACACGTTGTAACTTAAAAAGATTTGGTGTGGCCTGTACGTCTAAACGTGTAGCCTCAAAAGAGAACCCATAGAGGAATTTTCCTTAATCAAAATTTGTCAGGAAACCACTTATTAAGGAAATCCCGCATCGTGCGTAATTATCTTGTTTTTCCTAAACAACGCGTTGTAACTCGAAAAGCTTTGGTGTTGCGTGTCCGTCTAAGTGCGTAGCCTCAAAGGGGAACGCACAGGAGAGTTTTCTCTTGAAAGAATATGTAAGAATACCACGTTATAAGGAAATACAGTGTTGCAGAGTATAGACAAATACGTACTTATTGGAAACACTTTAGGAGAAGAAATAAAGCATCATGCAAAATTAGCTTGTATCTCCTAAACAACACGTTGTAACTGGAAAAGATTTGGTGTGGTGTGTACGTCTAAACGTGTTGCCTCAAAAGAGAACCCACAGGAGAGTTTTCTTTGGTCATAATTTGTCAAAAACCACGTTTTACGGAAATCCCGCATCGTGCGAAAATATCTTGTTTTTCCTAAACAACACGTTGTAACTCGAAAAGCTTTGGTGTTGCGTGTATTTCTAATCGTGTAGCCTCAAAAGAGAATGCACAGGAGAGTTTTCTCCCAAAAGAATATGTAGGAATACCACGTTATAAGGAAATACAGTGTTGCAGAGTAAAGACAAATACATACTTATTGGAAACACTTAAACTTTACGAGAAGAAATAACACATAGTACAAAATTAGCTTGTATCTCCTAAACAACACGTTATAACTCGAAAGGATTTGGTGTGGCGTGTACGTCTAAACGTGTACCCTCAAAAGAGAACCCACAGGAGAATTTTATCCTGTGCGTTCTCTTTTGAGGTTACACCCTTAGACATACACGCAACACCAATGCTTTTCGAGTTACAACGTGTTGTTTAGGAAAAACAAGATAATTTCGCACGATGCGAGATTCCCTTAAAACCTGGTTTCTGACAAATTTTGATGAAAGAAAATTCTCTTGTGGGTTCTCTGTTGAGCCTACACATTTAGACGTACATGTCACAGCAAATCTTTTCGAGTTACAACGTGTTGTTTAGGAGATACAATCTAATTTTGTACGATGTGTTATTTCTTCTTGTAAAGTGTTTCCAATATGTACCTATTTGTCTTTACTCTGCAAAATTGTATTTCCTTATAACGTGGTATTCTTACATAATCTTTCAAGAGAAAACTCTCCTGTGCCTTCTCTTTTGAGGCTACACGCTTACACATACACGCAACACCAAAGCTTTTCGAGTTATGACATGTTGTTTAGGAAAAAGAAGATGATTTCGCACGATGCGGGATTTCCTTGAAACTTGGTTTTCTGAAAATTTTTGACGAAAGAAAATTCTCCTGTGGGGGCTCTTTTGAGGCTACATGTTTAGACGAACATGCCACACCAAATCTTTTCGAGTTACAACGTGTTGTTTCGGAGATACAAGCTAATTTTGTAGGATGCGTTACTTATTCTCGTAAAGTGTTTCTAATACGTACGTATTTGTCTTTACTCTGCAACACTGTATTGCCTTATAACGTTGTATTCTTACATATTCTTTCCAGAGAAAACTGTCTCGTGCTTTCCCTTTTGCAGCTACACACTTAGACAAACAGGCAACACCAAAGATTTTCGAGTTACAACGTGTTGTTTATGAAAAACAAGATAATTTCGCGCGATGCGGGATTTCCTTAAAATGTAGTTTTCTGAAAAATTTTGACCAAAGAAAATTCTTCAGTGGGTTTTCTTTTGAGGCTACATGTTTAGACGTACACGCCACACCAAATACTTTCGAGTTACCACGTGTTATTTAGGAGATACAAGCTAATTTTGTATGATGCATTATTTCTTCTCGTAAAGTGTTTCCAATATGTACGTATTTGTCTTTACTCTGAAACACTTTATTTCCTTATAACGTTGTATTCTTACATATTCTTTCTAGAAAGAACTCTACTGTGTGTTCTCTTTAGAGGCTACACGCTTAGACATACACGCAACGCCAAAGCTTTTCGAGTTACAATGTGTTGTTTAGGAAATACAAGATAATTTCGCACGATGCGAGATTTCCATAAAACGTGGTTGTCTGAAAAATGTTGACGAAAGAAAGTTCTCCTGTGGGTTCTCTTTTGAGGCTACACATGTAGAGGTACGAGCCACACCAAATCTTTTCGAGTTACAATGTGTTGTTTAGGAGATACAAGCTAATTTTGTACGATGCATTATTTCTTCTCTTAAAGTGTTTCCAATAGTATTTGTCTTTACTCTGCAACACTGTATTTCCTTATAACGTGGTATTCTTACATATTCTTTCGAGAGAAAACTCTCCTGTGCGTTCTCTTTTGAGGCTACACGCTTAGACATACACGCAACACCAAAGCTTTTCGAGTTACAACGTGTTGTTTAGGAAAAAGAAGATGATTTCGCACGATGCGGGATTTCCTTAAAACGTGGTTTTCTGAAAAATTTTGAATAAAGAAAATTCTCCTGTGGGTTCTCTTTTGAGGCTACACGTTTAGACGTACACGCCACACCAAATCCTTTCAAGTTACCACGTGTTGTTTAGGAGATACAAGCTAATTTTGTACGATGCATTATTTCTTCTCATAAAGTGTTTCCAATACGTACTTATTTGTCTTTAATCTGCAACACTGTATTTCCTTATAACATGGTAATCTTACATATTATTTCGAGGGAAAACTCTCCTGTAGCGTTCTCTTTTGAGGGGACACGCTTAAGCAAACATGCATCGCCAAAGCTTTTCGAGTTACAATGTGTTGTTTAGGAAAAACAAGATAATTTAGCACGATGCGAGATTTCCATAAAACGTGGTTTTCTGAAAAATTTTGACGAAAGAAAGTTCTCCTGTGGGTTCTCTTTTGAGGCTACACGTGTAGAGGTACGAGCCACACCAAATCTTTTCGAATTACAACGTGTTGTTTAGGAGATATAAGCTAATTTTTTACTATGCGTTAATTCTTCTCGTAAAGTGTTTCCAATAAGTACATATTTGTCTTTACACTGCAACATTATATTTCCTTATAACGTGGTATTCTTACATATTCCTTCGAGAGAAAACTATCCTGTGCGTTCCCTTTTGAGGCTACACACTTAGACATACAGGCAACACCAAAGCTTTTCGAGTTACAACGTGTTGTTTATGGAAAACAAGATAATTTTGCACGATGCGGGATTTCCTTAAAACGTGGTTTTCTGAAAAATTTTGACGAAAGAAAATTCTCCTGTGGCTTCTCTTTTGAGGCTACACGTTTAGACATGCACACCACACCAAATCCTTTCGAGTTACAACGTGTTGTTTAAGAGATACAAGCTAATTTTGTATGATGCGTTATTTCTTTTCGTAAAGTGGTTCCAATACGTATGTATTTGTCTTTACTCTGCAACACTGTATTTCCTTATAACGTTGTATTCTTACATGTTCTTTCGAGAGAAAACTCTCCTGTGCATTCTCTTTAGAGGCTACATGCTCAGACATACACGCAACACCAAAGCTTTTCGAGTTACAACGTTTTGTTTAGGAAAAACAAGATAATTTTGCACGATGCGAGATTTCCTTAAAACGTGGTTTTCTGACAAATTTTGACGAACGAAAGTTCTCCTGTAGGTTCTCTTTTGAGGCTAGACGTGTAGACGTACGAGCCACACCAAATATTTTTCAGTTACAACGTGTTGTTTAGGAAACACAAGCAAATATTGTACGATGCGTTATTTCTTCTCGTAAAGTGTTTCCAATAAGTACATATTTGTCTTTACTCTGCAACACTGTATTTCCTTATAACGTGGTATTCTTACATATTCTTTCGAGAGAAAACTATCCTGTGCGTTCCCTTTTGAGGCTGCACACTTAGACATACAGGCAACACCAAAGCTTTTTGAGTTACAACGTGTTGTTTATAAAAAACAAGATACTTTCGCACGATGCCAGATTTCCTTAAAACATGGTTTTCTGACAAATTTTGACGAATGAAATTATTCGGTTTGTTCTCTTTTGAGGCTTCATGTTTCGACGTGCATGTCACACCTAATCCTTTCGAGTTGCCACGTGTTGTTTAGGAAATACAGGCTAATTTTGTACGATGCTTTATTTCTTCTCGTAAAGTGTTTCCAATACGTACGTATTTGTCTTTACTCTGCAACACTGTATTTCCTTATAACGTGGTATTCTTACATATTCTTTCGAGAGAAAACTATCCTGTGCGTTCCCTTTTGAGGCTACACACTTAGACATACAGGCAACACCAAAGCTTTTCAAGTTACAACGTGTTGTTTATGAAAAACAAGATAATTTCGCACGATGCGGGATTTCCTCAAAACTTGGTGTTCTGACAAATTTTGACGAAAGAAAATTCTCCTGTGGGTTCCCTTTTGAGGCTACACGTTTAGACGTACATGCCACACCAAATCTTTTCGAGTTACAACATGTTGTTTAGGAGATATGAGCTCATTTTGTACGATGCTTTATTTCATCCCATAAAGTTTAAGGGTTTCCAATACGTACGTATTTGTCTTTACTCTGCAACACTGTATTTCCTTATAACATGGTATTCGTACATATTCTTTCGAGAGAAAACTCTCCTGTGCATTCTCTTTTGAGGCTACATGCTTAGACATACACGCAACACCAAAGCTTTTCGAGTTAAAACGTGTTGTTTAGGAAAAACAAGATAATTTCGCAGGATGCGGGATTTCCTTAAAACGTGGTTTTTTGACAAATTTTGACTTAAGAAAATTCTCCTGTGGGTTCTCTTTTGAGGCTATACGTTTAGACGTATACGACACACCAAATCCTTTTGAGTTACAACGTGTTGTTTAGGAGATACAAGCTAATTTTGTATGATGCATTATTTCTTCTCGTAAAGTGTTTCCAATGTGTACTCATTTGTCTTTATTCTGAAAAATTGTATTTCCTTATAACGTGGTATTCTTACATATTCTTTCGAGAGAAAACTCTCCAGTGTGTTCTCTTTTGAGGCTACACGCTGAGACATACACGCAACACAAAAGCTTTTCGAATTACAACGTGTTGTTTAAGAAAAACAAGATAATTTCGCACGATGCGGGATTTCCTTAAAACGTGGTTTTCTGAAAATTTTGACGAAAGTAATTCTCCTATCTGTTCTCTTTTGAGGCTACACATTTAGACGTACACGCCACACCAAATCTTTTCGAGTTACAACGTGTTGTTTAGGAGATACGAGCTCATTTTGTACGATGCTTTATTTCATCTCGTAAAGTTTAAGGGTTTCCAATATGTACGTATTTGTCTTTACTCTGCAACACTGTATTTCCTTATAACGTGGTATTCTTACATATTCTTTTGAGAGAAAACTCTCCTGTGTATTCTCTTTTGAGGCTACACGCTGAGACATACACGCAACACCAAAGCTTTTCGAGTTACAACGTGTTGTTTAGGAAAAACAAGATAATTTCGCATGATGCAGGATTTCCTTAATACGTGGTTTTCTGACAAAATTGACCAAAGAAAATTCTCCTGTGGGTTCTCTTTTTGAGGCTACACGTTTAGACGTACACGCCACACCAAATCTTTCGAGTTACAACGTGTATTATAGGAGATACAGCTAATTTTGTATGATGCGTTATTTCTTCTCGTAAAGTGTTTCCAATACGTATGTATTTGTCTTTATTCTGCAACACTGTATTTCCTTATAACCTGGTACTCTTACATATTCTTTCGAGTGAAAACTCTCCTGTGCGGTCTCTTTTGAGGCTACACACTGAGACATACACGCAACACCAAAGCTTTTCGAGTTACAACGTGTTGTTTAGGAAAAACAAGATAATTTCGCAGGATGCGGGATTTCTTTAAAACGTGGTTTTCTGACAAATTTTGACGAAAGAAAATTCTCCAGTGGGTTCTCTTTTGAGGCTAAACTTTTACACGTACACGCCAAACCAAATATCTTCGAGTTTCCACTTGTTGTTTAGGAGATACAAGCTAATATTGTATGATGCGTAATTTCTTCTCGTAAAGTGTTTCCAATATGTACGTATTTGTCCTTACTCTGCAACACTGTATTTCCTTATAACGTTGAATTCTTACATGTTCTATCGAGAGAAAACTCTCCTGTGCATTCTCTTTTGAGGCTACACGCTTAGACAAACACGCAACACCAAAGCTTTTCGAGTTACCACGTGTTGTTTAGGAAAAACAAGATAATTTCGCAAGATGCGGTATTTCCTTAAAACGTGGTTTTCTGACAAATTTTTGACGAAAGAAAATTCTCCTTTTTGTTCTTCTTTGAGGCTACACATTTAGATATACACGTCAAACCAAATCTTTTCGAGTTACCACGTGTTGTTTAGGAGATATAAGCTAATTTTGTTCGATGCGTTATTTCTTCTCATAAAGTGTTCCCAATATATACTTATTTGTATTTACTCTGCAAAATTGTATTTCCTAATAACGTGGTATTCTTACATATTCTTTCAAGAGAAAACTCTCCTGTGCCTTCTCTTTTGAGGCTCCAGGCTTACACATACACGCAACACTAAAGCTTTTCGAGTCACAACATGTTGTTTAGGAAAAAGAAGATGATTTCGCACGATGCGGGATTTCCTTAAGACGTGGTTTTCTGAAAAATTTTGAGGAAAGAAAATTCTCCTGTGGGTTCTCTTTTGAGGCTACACATTTAGTCGTACACGCCACACCAAATGTTTTCGAGTTACAACGTGCTTTTTAGGAGATACAAGCTAATTTTGTACGATGCGTTAATTCTTCTTGTAAGGTGTTTCCAATACGTAAGTATTTGTCTTTACTCTGCAACACTGTATTTCCTTATAACGTGGTATTCTTATATATTCTTTCGAGAGAAAACTATCCTGTGCGTTCCCTTTTGAGGCTACACACGGAGACATACACGCAACACCAAAGCTTTTCAAGTTACAACATGTTGTTTATGAATAAAAAGATAATTTCGCACGATGCGGGATTTCCTTAAAACGTGGTTTTCTGACAAATTTTGACAAAAGAAAATTCTCCTGTGGGTTATCTTTTGAGGCTACACGTTTAGACGTACACGTCACATCAAATCTTTTCGAGTTACCACGTGTTGTTTAGGAGATACAAGCTTATTTTGTACGATGCGTTATTTTTTCTTGTAAAGTGTTTCCAATATGTACTTATTTGCCTTTACTCTGCAAAATTGTATTTCTTTATAACGTGGTATTCTTACATTTTCTTTCGAGAGAAAACTCTCCTGTGCCTTCTCTTTTGAGGCTCCACGCTTAGACATACGCGCAACACCAAAGCTTTTCGAGTTACAACATGTTGTTTAGGAAAAAGAAGATGATTTTGCACGATGCGGGATTTCCTTAATACGTGGTTTTCTGAAAAATTTTAACAAAAGAAAATTCTCCTGTGGGTTCTCTTTTAAAGCTACACGTTTAGACGTACATGCCACACCAAATCTTTTTGAGTTACAACATGTTGTTTAGGAGATACAAGCTAATTTTGTACTATGCGTTAATTCTTTACGTAAAGTGTTTCGAATACATACGTGTTTGTCTTTACTCTGCAACACTGTATTTCCTTATAACGTGGTATTCTTACATATTCTTTCGAGAGAAAACTCTCCTGTGCATTCTCTTTTGAGGCTACATGCTTAGACATACACGCAACTCCAGAGCTTTTCGAGTTACAACTTGTTGTTTAGAAAAAAACAAGATAATTTCGCACGATGCTAGTTTTCCTTAAAACGTGGTTTCTGACAAATTTTGATGAAAGAAAATTCACCTGTGGGTTCTCTTTTGAGGCTACACATTTAGACGTACACACCACACCAAATCTTTTTGAGTTACACCGTGCTGTTTAGAAGATACAAGCAAATTTTTTTTATGATGCGTTATTTCTTCTCGTAAAGTTTAAGTTTTTCCAATACATAAGTTTTTGTCTTTACTCTGCAACTCTGTATTTCCTTATAACGTGGTATTCTTACATATTCTTTCGAGAGAAAACTCTCCTGTGCGTTCTCTTTTGAGGCTACACGCTTAGACAAAAACGCAACACCACAGCTTTTCGAGTTACAACGTGTTCTTTAGGAAAAACAAGATAATAACGCACGATGCAGTATTTCCTTAAAACGTGGTTTCTGACAAATATTGACAAAAGAAAATACTCCTGAGGGTTCTCTTTTGAGGCTACACGTTTAGACGTACATGCCACACCAAATCTTTTCGAGTTACAACGTGTTGTTTAGGAGATACAAGCTAATTTTTTAAGATGCGTTATTTCTTCTCGTAAAGTTTAAGTGTTTCCAATACGTATGTATTTGCCTTTACTCTGCAACACTGTTTTCCTTATAACGTGGTATTCTTGCATATTCTTTCGAGAGAAAACTCTCCTGTGCGTTCTCTTTTGAGGCTAAACGCTTAGACATACACGCAACACCAAAGCTTTTCGAGTTACAACGTTTTTTTTAGGAAGAACAAGATAATTTCTCACTATCCGGGATTTCCTTAAAACGTGGTTTTCTGACAAATTTTGACGAAAGAAATTTGTCCTGTGGTTCTCTTTGAGGCTACACGTTTAGATGTACACGCCAAACCAAATCCTTTCGAGTTACAACGTGTTGTTTCAGAGATACAAGCTAATTTTTTACGATGCTTTATTTCATCTCGTAAAGTTTAAGGGTTTCCAATATGAAAGTATTTGCCATTATTCTGCAACAGTGTACTTCCTTATAACGTGGTATTCTTACATATTCTATCGAGAGAAAACTCTCCTGTGTGTTCTCTTTTGAGAACACGCTTAGACATACATGCAACACCAAAGCTTTTCGAGTTACAACGCGTTGTTTAGGAAAAACAAGATAATTTCGCACGATGCGGGATTTCCTTAATATGTGGTTTTCTGACAAATTTTGACCAAAGAAAATTCTCCTGTGGGTTCTCTTTTGAAGCTACACGTTTAGACCTACAGGTCACACCAAATCTTTTCGAGTTACAACGTGTTGTTTAGGAGATACAAGCTAATTTTTTATGATGCGTTATTTCTTCTCATAAAGTGTTTCCAATAAGTACGTATTTGTCTTTACTCTGCAACACTGTATTTCCTTATAACGTGGTATTCTTACATATTCTTTTTAGAGAAAACTCTCCTGTGCGCTCTCTTTTGAGTCTACACGCTTAGACATACACGCAACACCAAACCTTTTCGAGTTACAACGCATTGTTTAGGAAAAACAAGATAATTTTGCACGATAAGGGATTTCCTTAAAACGTGGTTTTCTTACATATTTTGACGATAAAAAATTCTCCTGTCGGTTCTCTTTTGAGGCTACACGTTTAGACGTACACGTCACACCAAATATTTTCGAGTTACAACGTGTTGTTTAGGAGATACAAGCTAATTTTGTACGATTTTTTATTTCTTCTCTTAAAGTTTTACAATATGTACGTATTTGTCTTTAATCTGCAACACTGTATTTCCTTATAACGTGGTATTCTTACATATTCTTTCGAGAGAAAACTCTCCTTGCATTCCCTTTAGAGGCTACACACTTAGACATACACGCAACCCCAAAGCTTTTCGAGTTACAACGTGTTGTTTAGGAAAAACAAGATAATTTCGCACGATGCGGGATTTCCTTAAAACGTGGTTTTCTGACAAATTTTGACGAAAGAAAACTCTCCTGTGGGTTCTCTTTTGAGGATACACGTTTAGACGTACACACAACAACAAATCTTTTCGAGTCACAACATGTTGTTTAGGACATACAAGCTAATTTTGCAACATGCGTTATTTCTCTCATAAAGTGTTTCCAGTATGTACGTATTTGTCTTTACTCTGCCACACTGTATTTCCTTATAACGTGGTATTCTTACATATTCTTTCGAGAGAAAACTCTCCTATGCGTTCTCTTTTGGGGCTACATGCTTAGACATACACCCAACACCAAAGCTTTTCGAGTTAAAACGTGTTGTTTAGGAAGAACAAGATAATTTCTCACGATGCGCGATTTCCTTAAAACGTGGTTTTCTGAAAAATTTTGACGAAAGAAAATTGTCCTGTGGGTTCTCTTTTGAGGCTACAGGTTTAGACGTACATGCCACACCAAATCTTTTCGAGTTACAATGTGTTGTTTAGGAGATACAAGCTAATTTTGTACGATGCTTTATTTCATCTCATAAAGTTTAAGGGTTTCCAATACATACGTGTTTGTCTTTACTCTGCAACACTGTATTTCCTTATAACGTGGTATTCTTTCATATTCTTTCGAGAGAAAACTCTCCTGTGCGTTCTCTTTTGAGGCTACACGCTTAGACATACACGCAATAGCAAAGCTTTTCGAGTTACAACATGTTGTTTAGGAAGAACAAGATAATTTCCCACGATGCGGGATTTCCTTAAAACGTGGTGTTCTGACAAATTTTTATGAAAGAAAATTCTCCTGTGGGTTCTCTTTTGAGGCTACACCTTTAGACGTACACACCACACCAAATCTTTTTGAGTTACACCGTGCTGTTTAGGAGATCCAAGCTAATTTTTTTTAAGATGCATTATTTCTTCCCGTAAAGTTTAAGTGTTTCCAATACATACGTTTTTGTCTTTACACTGCAACTCTGTTTTTCCTTATAACGTGGTATTCTTACATACTCTTTCGAGAGAAAACTCTCCTGTGCGTTCTCTTTTGAGGCTACACGCTTAGACATACAGGCAACACCACAGCTTTTCGAGTTACAATGTGTTGTTTAGGAAAAACAAGATAATTTAGCACGATGTGGGATTTCCTTAAAACGTGGTTTTCTGACAAATTTTGACGAAAGAAAATACTCCTGTGGGTTCTCTTTTGAGGCTACACGATTAGCCGTACACGCCACACCAAATCTTTTCGAGTTACAACCTGTTGTTTAGGAGATACAAGCTAAATTTTTACGATGCGTTATTTCTTCTCGTAAAGTGTTTCCAATAAGTACGTATTTGTCTTTACTCTGCAACACTGTGTTTCCTTATAACGTGGTATTCTTACATATTCTTTCGAGAGAAAACTCTCCTGTGCGTTCTCTTTTAAGGCTACATGCTTAGACATACACGCAACACCAAAGCTTTTCGAGTTACAACGTGTTTTTTAGGAAGAACAAGATAATTTCTCACGATGCGGGATTTCCTTAAAACGTGGTTTTCTGACAAATTTTGACGAAAGAAATTTGTCCTGTGGTTCTCTTTGAGGCTACACGTTTAGATGTACATGCCACACCAAATCTCTTCGAGTTACAACGTGTTGTTTAGGAGATACAAGCTAATTTTGTACGATGCTTTATTTCATCTCGTAAAGTTTAAGGGTTTCCAATACGAAAGTATTTGTCATTATTCTGCAACAGTGTACTTCCTTATAATGTGGTATTCTTACATATTCTTTCGAGAGAAAACTCTCCTGTGTGTTCTCTTTTGAGGCTACACGCTTAGACATACACGCAACACCAAAGCTTTTCGAGTTACAACGCGTTGTTTAGGAAAAACAAGATAATTTCGCACGATGCGGGATTTCCTTAATAAGTGGTTTTCTGACAAATTTTGACCAAAGAAAATTCTCCTGTGTGTTCTCTTTTGAGGCTACACGTTTAGACGTACAGGTCACACCAAATCCTTTCGAGTTACAACGTGTTGTTTAGGAGATACAAGCTAATTTTTTACGATGCGTTATTTCTTCTCATAAAGTGTTTCCAATAAGTACGTATTTGTCTTTACTCTGCAACACTGTATTTCCTTATAAGGTGGTATTCTTACATATTCTTTTTAGAGAAAACTCTCCTGTGTGCTCTCTTTTGTGTCTACACGCTTAGACATACACGCAACTCCAAAGCTCTTCGAGTTACAACGCATTGTTTAGGAAAAACAAGATAATTTTGCACGATAAGGGATTTCCTTAAAACGTGGTTTTCTTACATATTTTGACGATAAAAAATTCTCCTGTCGGTTCTCTTTTGAGGCTACACATTTAGACGTACACGTCACACCAAATATTTTCGAGTTACAACGTGTTGTTTAGGAGATACAAGCTAATTTTGTATGATTTTTTATTTCTTCTCTTAAAGTTTTACAATATGTATGTATTTGTCTTTACTCTTCAACACTGTATTTCCTTATAACGTGGTATTCTTACATATTCTTTCGAGAGAAAACTCTCCTTGCATTCCTTTTAGAGGCTACACACTTAGACATACATGCAACACCAAAGCATTTCGAGTTACAACGTGTTGTTTAGGAAAAACAAGATAATTTCGCACGATGCGGGATTTCCTTAAAACGTGGTTTTCTGACAAATTTTGACGAAAGAAAACTCTCCTGTGGGTTCTCTTTTGAGGATACACGTTTAGACATACACGCCACACCAAATCTTTTCGAGTTACAACATGTTGTTTAGGACATACAAGCTAATTTTGCAAGATGCGTTATTTCTCTCATAAAGTGTTTCCAGTATGTACGTATTTGTCTTTACTCTGCCACACTGTATTTCCTTATAACGTGGTATTCTTATATATTCTTTCGAGAGAAAACTCTCCTATGCGTTCTCTTTTGGGGCTACATGCTTAGACATACACCCAACACCAAAGCTTTTCGAGTTAAAACGTGTTGTTTAGGAAGAACAAGATAATTTCTCACGATGCGCGATTTCCTTAAAACGTGGTTTTCTGAAAAATTTTGACGAAAGAAAATTGTCCTGTGGGTTCTCTTTTGAGGCTACACGTTTAGACGTACATGCCACACCAAATCTTTTCGAGTTACAACGTGTTGTTTGGGAGATACAAGCTAATTTTGTACGATGCTTTAATTCATCTCGTAAAGTTTAAGGGTTTCCAATACATACGTGTTTGTCTTTACTCTGTAACACTGTATTTCCTTATAACGTGGTATCCTTTCATATTCTTTCGAGAGAAAACTCTCCTGTGCGTTCTCTTTTGAGGCTACACGCTTAGACATACACGCAACAGCAAAGCCTTTCGAGTTACAACATGTTGCTTAGGAAGAACAAGATAATTTCCCACGATGCGGGATTTCCTTAAAACGTGGTGTTCTGACAAATTTTGATGAAAGAAAATACTCCTGTTGGTTCTCTTTTGAGGCTACACCTTTAGACGTACACACCACACCAAATCTTTTTGAGTTACACCGTGCTGTTTAGGAGATACAAGCTAATTTTTTTTACGATGCGTTATTTCTTCTCATAAAGTTTAAGTGTTTCCAATACATACGTTTTTGTCTTTACACTGCAACTCTGTATTTCCTTATAACGTGGTATTCTTACATATTCTTTCGAGAGAAAACTCTCCTGTGCATTCTCTTTTGAGGCTACACGCTTAGACATACAGGCAACACCACAGCTTTTCGAGTTACAATGTGTTGTTTAGGAAAAACAAGATAATTTAGCACGATGCGGGATTTCCTTAAAACGTGGTTTTCTGACAAATTTTGACGAAAGAAAATACTCCCGAGGTTTCTCTTTTGAGGCTACACGTTTAGACGTACACGCCACACCAAATCTTTTCGAGTTACAACGTGTTGTTTAGGAGATACAAGCTAATTTTTTAAGATGCGTTATTTCTTCTCGTAAAGTTTAAGTGTTTCCAATATGTACGTATTTGCCTTTACTCTGCAACACTGTTTTCCTAATAACGTGGTATTCTTACATATTCCTTCGAGAGAAAACTCTCCTGTGCATTCTCTTTTGAGGCTACACGCTTAGACATACATGCAACACCAAAACTTTTCGAGTTACAACATGTTGTTTAGGAAGAACAAGATAATTTCCCACGATGCGGGATTTCCTTAAAACGTGGTGTTCTGACAAATTTTGATGAAAGAAAATTCTCCTGTGGGTTCTCTTTTGAGGCTACACCTTTAGACATACAAACCACACCAAATCTTTTTGAGTTACACCGTGCTGTTTAGGAGATACAAGCTAATTTTTTTTACGATGCATTATTTCTTCCCGTAAAGTTTAAGTGTTTCCAATACATACGTTTTTGTCTTTACACTGCAACTCTGTTTTTCCTTATAACGTGGTATTCTTACATACTCTTTCGAGAGAAAACTCTCCTGTGCGTTCTCTTTTGAGGCTACACGCTTAGACATACAGGCAACACCACAGCTTTTCGAGTTACAATGTGTTGTTTAGGAAAAACAAGATAATTTCGCACGATGCGGGGTTTCCTTAGTACGTGGTTTTCTGACAAATTTTGACCAAAGAAAATTCTCCTGTGCGTTCTCTTTTGAGGCTACACGTTTAGCCGTACACGCCACACCAAATCTTTTCGAGTTACAACCTGTTGTTTAGGAGATACAAGCTAAATTTTTTACGATGCGTTATTTCTTCTCGTAAAGTGTTTCCAATAAGTACGTATTTGTCTTTACTCTGCAACACTGTGTTTCCTTATAACGTGGTATTCTTACATATTCTTTCGAGAGAAAACTCTCCTGTGCGTTCTCTTTTGAGGCTACATGCTTAGACATACACGCAACACCAAAGCTTTTCGAGTTACAACGTGTTTTTTAGGAAGAACAAGATAATTTCTCACGATGCGGGATTTCCTTAAAACGTGGTTTTCTGACAAATTTTGACGAAAGAAATTTGTCCTGTGGTTCTCTTTGAGGCTACACGTTTAGATGTACATGCCACACCAAATCTTTTCGAGTTACAACGTGTTGTTTAGGAGATACAAGCTAATTTTGTACGATGCTTTATTTCATCTCGTAAAGTTTAAGGGTTTCCAATACGAAAGTATTTGTCATTATTCTGCAACAGTGTACTTCCTTATAATGTGGTATTCTTACATATTCTTTCGAGAGAAAACTCTCCTGTGTGTTCTCTTTTGAGGCTACACGCTTAGACATACACGCAACACCAAAGCTTTTCGAGTTACAACGCGTTGTTTAGGAAAAACAAGATAATTTCGCACGATGCGGGATTTCCTTAATACGTGGTTTTCTGACAAATTTTGACCAAAGAAAATTCTCCTGTGTGTTCTCTTTTGAGGCTACACGTTTAGACGTACAGGTCACACCAAATCTTTTCGAGTTACAACGTGTTGTTTAGGAGATACAAGCTAATTTTTTACGATGCGTTATTTCTTCTCATAAAGTGTTTCCAATAAGTACGTATTTGTCTTTACTCTGCAACACTGTATTTCCTTATAAGGTGGTATTCTTACATATTCTTTTTAGAGAAAACTCTCCTGTGTGCTCTCTTTTGAGTCTACACGCTTAGACATACACGCAACTCCAAAGCTTTTCGAGTTACAACGCATTGTTTAGGAAAAACAAGATAATTTTGCACGATAAGGGATTTCCTTAAAACATGGTTTTCTTACATATTTTGACGATAAAAAATTCTCCTGTCGGTTCTCTTTTGAGGCTACACATTTAGACGTACACGTCACACCAAATATTTTCGAGTTACAACGTGTTGTTTAGGAGATACAAGCTAATTTTGTATGATTTTTTATTTCTTCTCTTAAAGTTTTACAATATGTACGTATTTGTCTTTACTCTTCAACACTGTATTTCCTTATAACGTGGTATTCTTACATATTCTTTCGAGAGAAAACTCTCCTTGCATTCCTTTTAGAGGCTACACACTTAGACATACATGCAACACCAAAGCATTTCGAGTTACAACGTGTTGTTTAGGAAAAACAAGATAATTTCGCACGATGCGGGATTTCCTTAAAACATGGTTTTCTGACAAATTTTGACGAAAGAAAACTCTCCTGTGGGTTCTCTTTTGAGGATACATGTTTAGACGTACACGCCACACCAAATCTTTTCGAGTTACAACATGTTGTTTAGGACATACAAGCAAATTTTGCAAGATGCGTTATTTCTCTCATAAAGTGTTTCCAGTATGTACGTATTTGTCTTTACTCTGCCACACTGTATTTCCTTATAACGTGGTATTCTTATATATTCTTTCGAGAGAAAACTCTCCTATGCATTCTCTTTTGGGGCTACATGCTTAGACATACACCCAACACCAAAGCTTTTCGATTTAAAACGTGTTGTTTAGGAAGAACAAGATAATTTCTCACGATGCGCGATTTCCTTAAAACGTGGTTTTCTGAAAAATTTTGACGAAAGAAAATTGTCCTGTGGGTTCTCTTTTGAGGCTACACGTTTAGACGTACATGCCACACCAAATCTTTTCGAGTTACAACGTGTTGTTTGAGAGATACAAGCTAATTTTGTACGATGCTTTAATTCATCTCGTAAAGTTTAAGGGTTTCCAATACATACGTGTTTGTCTTTACTCTGTAACACTGTATTTCCTTATAACGTGGTATCCTTTCATATTCTTTCGAGAGAAAACTCTCCTGTGCGTTCTCTTTTGAGGCTACACGCTTAGACATACACGCAACAGCAAAGCCTTTCGAGTTACAACATGTTGCTTAGGAAGAACAAGATAATTTCCCACGATGCGGGATTTCCTTAAAACGTGGTGTTCTGACAAATTTTGATGAAAGAAAATACTCCTGTTGGTTCTCTTTTGAGGCTACACCTTTAGACGTACACACCACACCAAATCTTTTTGAGTTACACCGTGCTGTTTAGGAGATACAAGCTAATTTTTTTTACGATGCGTTATTTCTTCTCATAAAGTTTAAGTGTTTCCAATACATACGTTTTTGTCTTTACACTGCAACTCTGTATTTCCTTATAACGTGGTATTCTTACATATTCTTTCGAGAGAAAACTCTCCTGTGCATTCTCTTTTGAGGCTACACGCTTAGACATACAGGCAACACCACAGCTTTTCGAGTTACAATGTGTTGTTTAGGAAAAACAAGATAATTTAGCACGATGCGGGATTTCCTTAAAACGTGGTTTTCTGACAAATTTTGACCAAAGAAAATACTCCCGAGGTTTCTCTTTTGAGGCTACACGTTTAGACGTACACGCCACACCAAATCTTTTCGAGTTACAACGTGTTGTTTAGGAGATACAAGCTAATTTTTTAAGATGCGTTATTTCTTCTCGTAAAGTTTAAGTGTTTCCAATATGTACGTATTTGCCTTTACTCTGCAACACTGTTTTCCTAATAACGTGGTATTCTTACATATTCCTTCGAGAGAAAACTCTCCTGTGCGTTCTCTTTTGAGGCTACACGCTTAGACATACATGCAACACCAAAACTTTTCGAGTTACAACATGTTGTTTAGGAAGAACAAGATAATTTCCCACGATGCGGGATTTCCTTAAAACGTGGTGTTCTGACAAATTTTGATGAAAGAAAATTCTCCTGTGGGTTCTCTTTTGAGGCTACACCTTTAGACATACAAACCACACCAAATCTTTTTGAGTTACACCGTGCTGTTTAGGAGATACAAGCTAATTTTTTTTACGATGCATTATTTCTTCCCGTAAAGTTTAAGTGTTTCCAATACATACGTTTTTGTCTTTACACTGCAACTCTGTTTTTCCTTATAACGTGGTATTCTTACATACTCTTTCGAGAGAAAACTCTCCTGTGCGTTCTCTTTTGAGGCTACACGCTTAGACATACAGGCAACACCACAGCTTTTCGAGTTACAATGTGTTGTTTAGGAAAAACAAGATAATTTAGCACGATGCGGGATTTCCTTAAAACGTGGTTTTCTGACAAATTTTGACGAAAGAAAATACTCCTGTGGGTTCTCTTTTGAGGCTACACGTTTAGCCGTACACGCCACACCAAATCTTTTCGAGTTACAACCTGTTGTTTAGGAGATACAAGCTAATTTTTTTACGATGCGTTATTTCTTCTCGTAAAGTGTTTCCAATAAGTACGTATTTGTCTTTACTCTGCAACACTGTGTTTCCTTATAACGTGGTATTCTTACATATTCTTTCGAGAGAAAACTCTCCTGTGCGTTCTCTTTTGAGGCTACATGCTTAGACATACACGCAACACCAAAGCTTTTCGAGTTACAACGTGTTTTTTAGGAAGAACAAGATAATTTCTCACGATGCGGGATTTCCTTAAAACGTGGTTTTCTGACAAATTTTGACGAAAGAAATTTGTCCTGTGGTTCTCTTTGAGGCTACACGTTTAGATGTACACGCCACACCAAATCTTTTCGAGTTACAACGTGTTGTTTAGGAGATACAAGCTAATTTTGTACGATGCTTTATTTCATCTCGTAAAGTTTAAGGGTTTCCAATACGAAAGTATTTGTCATTATTCTGCAACAGTGTACTTCCTTATAATGTGGTATTCTTACATATTCTTTCGAGAGAAAACTCTCCTGTGTGTTCTCTTTTGAGGCTACACGCTTAGACATACACGCAACACCAAAGCTTTTCGAGTTACAACGCGTTGTTTAGGAAAAACAAGATAATTTCGCACGATGCGGGATTTCCTTAATACGTTGTTTTCTGACAAATTTTGACCAAAGAAAATTCTCCTGTGTGTTCTCTTTTGAGGCTACACGTTTAGACGTACAGGTCACACCAAATCTTTTCGAGTTACAACGTGTTGTTTAGGAGATACAAGCTAATTTTTTACGATGCGTTATTTCTTCTCATAAAGTGTTTCCAATAAGTACGTATTTGTCTTTACTCTGCAACACTGTATTTCCTTATAAGGTGGTATTCTTACATATTCTTTTTAGAGAAAACTCTCCTGTGTGCTCTCTTTTGTGTCTACACGCTTAGACATACACGCAACTCCAAAGCTCTTCGAGTTACAACGCATTGTTTAGGAAAAACAAGATAATTTTGCACGATAAGGGATTTCCTTAAAACGTGGTTTTCTTACATATTTTGAGGATAAAAAATTCTCCTGTCGGTTCTCTTTTGAGGCTACACATTTAGACGTACACGTCACACCAAATATTTTCGAGTTACAACGTGTTGTTTAGGAAATACAAGCTAATTTTGTACGATTTTTTATTTCTTCTCTTAAAGTTTTACAATATGTACTTATTTGTCTTTAATCTGCAACACTGTATTTCCTTATAACGTGGTATTCTTACATATTCTTTCGAGAGAAAACTCTCCTTGCATTCCCTTTAGAGGCTACACACTTAGACATACACGCAACCCCAAAGCTTTTCGAGTTACAACGTGTTGTTTAGGAAAAACAAGATAATTTCGCACGATGCGGGATTTCCTTAAAACGTGGTTTTCTGACAAATTTTGATGAAAGAAAACTCTCCTGTGGGTTCTCTTTTGAGGATACACGTTTAGACGTACACGCCACAACAAATCTTTTCGAGTCACAACATGTTGTTTAGGACATACAAGCTAATTTTGCAAGATGCGTTATTTCTCTCATAAAGTGTTTCCAGTATGTACGTATTTGTCTTTACTCTGCCACACTGTATTTCCTTATAACGTTTTATTCTTACATATTCTTTCGAGAGAAAACTCTCCTATGCGTTCTCTTTTGGGGCTACATGCTTAGACATACACCCAACACCAAAGCTTTTCGAGTAAAAACCTGTTGTTTAGGAAGAACAAGATAATTTCTCACGATGCGCGATTTCCTTAAAACATGGTTTTCTGAAAAATTTTGACGAAAGAAAATTGTCCTGTGGGTTCTCTTTTGAGGCTACAGGTTTAGACGTACATGCCACACCAAATCTTTTCGAGTTACAACGTGTTGTTTAGGAGATACAAGCTAATTTTGTACGATGCTTTATTTCATCTCATAAAGTTTAAGGGTTTCCAATACATACGGGTTTGTCTTTACTCTGCAACACTGTATTTCCTTATAACGTGGTATTCTTTCATATTCTTTCGAGAGAAAACTCTCCTGTGCGTTCTCTTTTGAGGCTACACGCTTAGACATACACGCAATAGCAAAGCTTTTTGAGTTACAACATGTTGTTTAGGAAGAACAAGATAATTTCCCACGATGCGGGATTTCCTTAAAACGTGGTGTTCTGACAAATTTTGATGAAAGAAAATTCTCCTGTGGGTTCTCTTTTGAGGCTACACCTTTTGACGTACACACCACACCAAATCTTTTTGAGTTACACCGTGCTGTTTAGGAGATCCAAGCTAATTTTTTTTTACGATGCATTATTTCTTCCCGTAAAGTTTAAGTGTTTCCAATACATACGTTTTTGTCTTTACACTGCAACTCTGTTTTTCCTTATAACGTGGTATTCTTACATACTCTTTCGAGAGAAAACTCTCCTGTGCGTTCTCTTTTGAGGCTACACGCTTAGACATACAGGCAACACCACAGCTTTTCGAGTTACAATGTGTTGTTTAGGAAAAACAAGATAATTTAGCACGATGCGGGATTTCCTTAAAACGTGGTTTTCTGACAAATTTTGACGAAAGAAAATACTCCTGTGGGTTCTCTTTTGAGGCTACACGTTTAGCCGTACACGCCACACCAAATCTTTTCGAGTTACAACCTGTTGTTTAGGAGATACAAGCTATTTTTTTTACGATGCGTTATTTCTTCTCGTAAAGTGTTTCCAATAAGTACGTATTTGTCTTTACTCTGCAACACTGTGTTTCCTTATAACGTGGTATTCTTACATACTCTTTCGAGAGAAAACTCTCCTGTGCGTTCTCTTTTGAGGCTACAGCTTAGACATACACGCAACACCAAAGCTTTTCGAGTTACAACGTGTTTTTTAGGAAGAACAAGATAATTTCTCACGATGCGGGATTTCCTTAAAACGTGGTTTTCTGACAAATTTTGACGAAAGAAATTTGTCCTGTGGTTCTCTTTGAGGCTACACGTTTAGATGTACATGCCACACCAAATCTTTTCGAGTTACAACGTGTTGTTTAGGAGATACAAGCTAATTTTGTACGATGCTTTATTTCATCTCGTAAAGTTTAAGGGTTTCCAATACGAAAGTATTTGTCATTATTCTGCAACAGTGTACTTCCTTATAATGTGGTATTCTTACATATTCTTTCGAGAGAAAACTGTCCTGTGTGTTCTCTTTTGAGGCTACACGCTTAGACATACAAGCAACACCAAAGCTTTTCGAGTTACAACGCGTTGTTTAGGAAAAACAAGATAATTTCGCACGATGCGGGATTTCCTTAATATGTGGTTTTCTGACAAATTTTGACCAAAGAAAATTCTCCTGTGTATTCTCTTTTGAGGCTACACGTTTAGACGTACAGGTCACACCAAATCTTTTCGAGTTACAACGTGTTGTTTAGGAGATACAAGCTAATTTTTTACGATGCGTTATTTCTTCTCATAAAGTGTTTCCAATAAGTACGTATTTGTCTTTACTCTGCAACACTGTATTTCCTTATAAGGTGGTATTCTTACATATTCTTTTTAGAGAAAACTCTCCTGTGTGCTCTCTTTTGAGTCTACACGCTTAGACATACACGCAACTCCAAAGCTTTTCGAGTTACAACGCATTGTTTAGGAAAAACAAGATAATTTTTCAAAATAAGGGATTTCCTTAAAACGTGGTTTTCTTACATATTTTGACGGTAAAAAATTCTCCTGTCGGTTCTCTTTTGAGGCTACACATTTAGACGTACACGTCACACCAAATATTTTCGAGTTACAACGTGTTGTTTAGGAGATACAAGCTAATTTTGTATGATTTTTTATTTCTTCTCTTAAAGTTTTACAATATGTACATATTTGTCTTTACTCTTCAACACTGTATTTCCTTATAACGTGGTATTCTTACATATTCTTTCGAGAGAAAACTCTCCTTGCATTCCTTTTAGAGGCTACACACTTAGACATACATGCAACTCCAAAGTATTTCGAGTTACAACGTGTTGTTTAGGAAAAACAAGATAATTTCGCACGATGTGGGATTTCCTTAAAACGTGGTTTTCTGACAAATTTTGACGAAAGAAAACTCTCCTGTGGGTTCTCTTTTGAGGATACACGTTTAGACGTACACGCCACACCAAATCTTTTCGAGTTACAACATGTTGTTTAGGACATACAAGCAAATTTTGCAAGATGCGTTATTTCTCTCATAAAGTGTTTCCAGTATGTACGTATTTGTCTTTACTCTGCCACACTGTATTTCCTTATAACGTGGTATTCTTATATATTCTTTCGAGAGAAAACTCTCCTATGCGTTCTCTTTTGGGACTACATGCTTAGACATACACCCAACACCAAAGCTTTTCGATTTAAAACGTGTTGTTTAGGAAGAACAAGATAATTTCTCACGATGCGCGATTTCCTTAAAATGTGGTTTTCTGAAAAATTTTGACGAAAGAAAATTGTCCTGTGGGTTCTCTTTTGAGGCTACACATTTAGACGTACATGCCACACCAAATCTTTTCGAGTTACAACGTGTTGTTTGGGAGATACAAGCTAATTTTGTACGATGCTTTAATTCATCTCGTAAAGTTTAAGGGTTCCCAATACATACGTGTTTGTCTTTACTCTGTAACACTGTATTTCCTTATAACGTGGTATCCTTTCATATTCTTTCGAGAGAAAAGTCTCCTGTGCGTTCTCTTTTGAGGCTACACGCTTAGACATACACGCAACAGCAAAGCCTTTCGAGTTACAACATGTTGCTTAGGAAGAACAAGATAATTTCCCACGATGCGGGATTTCCTTAAAACGTGGTGTTCTGACAAATTTTGATGAAAGAAAATTCTCCTGTGGGTTCTCTTTTGAGGCTACACCTTTAGACATACAAACCACACCAAATCTTTTTGAGTTACACCGTGCTGTTTAGGAGATACAAGCTAATTTTTTTTACGATGCATTATTTCTTCCCGTAAAGTTTAAGTGTTTCCAATACATACGTTTTTGTCTTTACACTGCAACTCTGTTTTTCCTTATAACGTGGTATTCTTACATACTCTTTCGAGAGAAAACTCTCCTGTGCGTTCTCTTTTGAGGCTACACGCTTAGACATACAGGCAACACCACAGCTTTTCGAGTTACAATGTGTTGTTTAGGAAAAACAAGATAATTTAGCACGATGCGGGATTTCCTTAAAACGTGGTTTTCTGACAAATTTTGACGAAAGAAAATACTCCTGTGGGTTCTCTTTTGAGGCTACACGTTTAGCCGTACACGCCACACCAAATCTTTTCGAGTTACAACCTGTTGTTTAGGAGATACAAGCTAATTTTTTTAGGATGCGTTATTTCTTCTCGAAAAGTGTTTCCAATAAGTACGTATTTGTCTTTACTCTGCAACACTGTGTTTCCTTATAACGTGGTATTCTTACATATTCTTTCGAGAGAAAACTCTCCTGTGCGTTCTCTTTTGAGGCTACATGCTTAGACATACACGCAACACCAAAGCTTTTCGAGTTACAACGTGTTTTTTAGGAAGAACAAGATAATTTCTCACGATGCGGGATTTCCTTAAAACGTGGTTTTCTGACAAATTTTGACGAAAGAAATTTGTCCTGTGGTTCTCTTTGAGGCTACACGTTTAGATGTACACGCCACACCAAATCTTTTCGAGTTACAACGTGTTGTTTAGGAGATACAAGCTAATTTTGTACGATGCTTTATTTCATCTCGTAAAGTTTAAGGGTTTCCAATACGAAAGTATTTGTCATTATTCTGCAACAGTGTACTTCCTTATAATGTGGTATTCTTACAAAATCTTTCGAGAGAAAACTCTCCTGTGTGTTCTCTTTTGAGGCTACACGCTTAGACATACACGCAACACCAAAGCTTTTCGAGTTACAACGTGTTGTTTAGGAAAAACAAGATAATTTCGCACGATGCGGGATTTCCTTAATACGTGGTTTTCTGACAAATTTTGACCAAAGAAAATTCTCCTGTGTGTTCTCTTTTGAGGCTACACGTTTAGAAGTACAGGTCACACCAAATCTTTTCGAGTTACAACGTGTTGTTTAGGAGATACAAGCTAATTTTTTACGATGCGTTATTTCTTCTCATAAAGTGTTTCCAATAAGTACGTATTTGTCTTTATCTGCAACACTGTATTTCCTTATAAGGTGGTATTCTTATATATTCTTTTTAGAGAAAACTCTCCTGTGTGCTCTCCTTTGTGTCTACACGCTTAGACATACACGCAACTCCAAAGCTTTTCGAGTTACAACGCATTGTTTAGGAAAAACAAGATAATTTTGCACGATAAGGGATTTCCTTAAAACGTGGTTTTCTTACATATTTTGAGGATAAAAAATTCTCCTGTCGGTTCTCTTTGAGGCTACACATTTAGACGTACACGTCACACCAAATATTTTCGAGTTACAACGTGCTGTTTAGGAGATACAAGCTAATTTTGTATGATTTTTTATTTCTTCTCTTAAAGTTTTACAATATGTACGTATTTGTCTTTACTCTTCAACACTGTATTTCCTTATAACGTGGTATTCTTACATATTCTTTCGAGAGAAAACTCTCCTTGCATTCCTTTTAGAGGCTACACACTTAGACATACATGCAACACCCAAGCTTTTCGAGTTACAACGTGTTGTTTAGGAAAAACAAGATAATTTCGCACGATGCGGGATTTCCTTAAAACGTGGTTTTCTGACAAATTTTGACGAAATAAAACTCTCCTGTGGGTTCTCTTTTGAGGATACACGTTTAGACGTACACGCGACACCAAATCTTTTCGAGTTACAAAATGTTGTTTAGGACATACAAGCAAATTTTGCAAGATGCGTTATTTCTCTCATAAAGTGTTTCCAGTATGTATGTATTTGTCTTTACTCTGCCACACTGTATTTCCTTATAACGTGGTATTCTTATAGATTCGTTCGAGAGAAAACTCTCCTATGCGTTCTCTTTTTGGGCTACATGCTTAGACATACACCCAACACCAAAGCTTTTCGAGTTAAAACGTGTTGTTTAGGAAGAACAAGATAATTTCTCACGATGCGCGATTTCCTTAAAACGTGGTTTTCTGAAAAATTTTGACGAAAGAAAATTGTCCTGTGGGTTCTCTTTTGAGGCTACACGTTTAGACGTACATGCCACACCAAATCTTTTCGAGTTACAACGTGTTGTTTAGGAGATACAAGCTAATTTTGTACGATGCTTTAATTCATCTCGTAAAGTTTAAGGGTTCCCAATACATACGTGTTTGTCTTTACTCTGTAACACTGTATTTCCTTATAACGTGGTATCCTTTCATATTCTTTCGAGAGAAAACTCTCCTGTGCGTTCTCTTTTGAGGCTACACGCTTAGACATACACGCAACAGCAAAGCCTTTCGAGTTACAACATGTTGCTTAGGAAGGACAAGATAATTTCCCACGATGCGGGATTTCCTTAAAACGTGGTGTTCTGACAAATTTTGATGAAAGAAAATACTCCTGTGGGTTCTCTTTTGAGGCTACACCTTTAGACGTACACACCACACCAAATCTTTTTGAGTTACACCGTGCTGTTTAGGAGATACAAGCTAATTTTTTTTTTACGATGCGTTATTTCTTCTCATAAAGTTTAAGTGTTTCCAATACATACGTTTTTGTCTTTACACTGCAACTCTGTATTTCCTTATAACGTGGTATTCTTACATATTCTTTCGAGAGAAAACTCTCCTGTGCATTCTCTTTTGAGGCTACACGCTTAGACATACAGGCAACACCACAGCTTTTCGAGTTACAATGTGTTGTTTAGGAAAAACAAGATAATTTAGCACGATGCGGGATTTCCTTAAAACGTGGTTTTCTGACAAATTTTGACGAAAGAAAATACTCCCGAGGTTTCTCTTTTGATGCTACACGTTTACACGTACACGCCACACCAAATCTTTTCGAGTTACAACGTGTTGTTTAGGAGATACAAGCTAATTTTTTAAGATGCATTATTTCTTCTCGTAAAGTTTAAGTGTTTCCAATACGTACGTATTTGCCTTTACTGTGCAACACTGTTTTCCTAATAAGGTGGTATTCTTACATATTCCTTCGAGAGAAAACTCTCCTGTGCGTTCTCTTTTGAGGCTACACGATTAGACATACATGCAACACCAAAACTTTTCGAGTTACAACGTGTTGTTTAGGAAGAACAAGATAATTTCTCACGATGCGGGATTTCCTTAAAACGAGGTTTGCTGACAAATTTTGACGAAAGAAAATTGTCCTGTGGGTTCTCTTTTGGGGCTACACGTTTAGACGTACAAGCCACACCAAATCTTTTCCAGTAAAAACGTGTTGTTTAGGAGATACAAGCTAATTTTGTACGATGCTTTAATACATCTCGTAAAGTTTAAGTGTTTCCAATATGTACGCTTTCGTCTTTACTCAGCAACACTGTACTTCCTTATAAAGTGGTATTCTTAACTATTCTTTCGAGAGAAAACTCTCCTGTGCGTTCTCTCTTGAGGCTACATGCTTAGACATACACGCAACACCAAAGCTTTTCGAGTTACAATGTGTTGTTTAGGAAAAACAAGATAATTTCGCACGATGCGGGGTTTCCTTAGTACGTGGTTTTCTGACAAATTTTGACCAAAGAAAATTCTCCTGTGCGTTCTCTTTTGAGGCTACACGTTTAGCCGTACACGCCACACCAAATCTTTTCGAGTTACAACGTGTTGTTTAGGAGATACAAGCTAATTTTTTTACGATGCGTTATTTCTTCTCGTAAAGTGTTTCCAATAAGTACGTATTTGTCTTTACTCTGCAACACTGTGTTTCCTTATAACGTGGTATTCTTACATATTCTTTCGAGAGAAAACTCTCCTGTGCGTTCTCTTTTGAGGCTACATGCTTAGACATACACGCAACACCAAAGCTTTTCGAGTTACAACGTGTTTTTTAGGAAGAACAAGATAATTTCCACGATGCGGGATTTCCTTAAAACATGGTTTTCTGACAAATTTTGACGAAAGAAATTTGTCCTGTGGTTCTCTTTGAGGCTACACGTTTAGATGTACATGCCACACCAAATCTTTTCGAGTTACAACGCGTTGTTTAGGAGATACAAGCTAATTTTGTACGATGCTTTATTTCATCTCGTAAAGTTTAAGGGTTTCCAATACGAAAGTATTTGTCATTATTCTGCAACAGTGTACTTCCTTATAATGTGGTATTCTTACATATTCTTTCGAGAGAAAACTCTCCTGTGTGTTCTCTTTTGAGGCTACACGCTTAGACATACACGCAACACCAAAGCTTTTCGAGTTACAACGCGTTGTTTAGGAAAAACAAGATAATTTCACACGATGCGGGATTTCCTTAATACGTGGTTTTCTGACAAATTTTGACCAAAGAAAATTCTCCTGTGGGTTCTCTTTTGAGGCTACACGTTTAGACGTACACGCCACACCAAATCTTTTGGAGTTTCAATGTGTTGTTTAGGAGATACAAGCTAATTTTTTACGATATGTTATTTCTTCTCATAAAGTATTTCCAATAAGTACGTATTTTTCTTTAATCTGCAACACTGTATTTTCTTATAACGTGGTATTCTTACACATTCTTTCGAGTGAAAACTCTCCTGTGTGCTCTCTTTTGAGTCTACACGCTTAAACATACATGCAACACCAAAGCTTTTCGAGTTACAAGGTTTTGTTTAGGAAAAACAAGATAATTTCGCACGATGCGGGATTTCATAAACGTGGTTTTCTGAATATTTGACGAAAGAAAATTCTCCTATGGGTTCTCTCTTGAGGCTACACGTTTAGACGTACACGCCACACAAAGTCTTTTCGAGTTACAACGTGTTGTTTAGGAGATATGAGCTAATTTTGTACGATGCTTTATTTCATCTCGTAAAGTTTAAGGGTTTCCAATACGTACCTATTTGTCTTTACTCTGAAACACTGTATTTCCTTATAACGTGGTATTCTTACATATTCTTTTGAGAGAAAACTCTCCTGTGTGTTCTCTTTTGAGGCTACATGCTGAGACATACACGCAACACCATAGCTTTTCGAGTTAAAACGTGTTGTTTAGGAAAAACAAGATAATTTCGCACGATGCAGGATTTTCTTAATACGTGGTTTTCTGACAAATTTGACCAAAGAAAATTCTCCTGTGGGTTCTCTTTTGAGGCTACACGTTTAGACGTACACGCCACACCAAATCATTTAGAGTTACAACGTGTTGTTTACGAGATACAAGCTAATTTTGTACGATGCGTTATTTCTTCTCTTAAAGTGTTTCCAATATGTACGTATTTGTCTTTACTCTGCAACACTGTATTTCCTACAACGTGGTATTCTTATATATTCTTTCGAGAGAAAACTCTCCTGTGCATTCGCTTTTGTGGCTACACACTTAGACATACACGCAACACCAAAGCTTTTCGAGTTACAACTTGTTGTTTAGGAAAAACAAGATAATTTCGCAGGATGCGGGATTTCGTTAAAACGTGATTTTCTGACAAATTTTGAAGAAAGAAAATTCTCCTATTGGTTCTCTTTTGAGGCTACACGTTTAGAAGTACACACCACATGAAGTCCTTTCGAGTTACCACGTGTTGTTTAGGAGATACAAGCTAATTTTTTACGATGCATTATTTCTTCTTGTAAAGTGTTTCCAACAAGTATGTATTTGTCTTTACTCTGCAACACTGTATTTCCTTATAACGTTGTATTCTTACATGTTCTTTCTAGAGAAAACTCTCCTGTGCATACTCTTTAGAGGCTACACGCTTAGACATACACGCAACAACAAAGCTTTTCGAGTTACAACGTGTTTTTAAGGAAAAACAAGATAATTTTCACGATGCGGGATTTACTTAAAACGTGGTTTTCTGAAAAATTTTGAAGAAAGAAAGTTATCCTGTGGGTTCTCTTTTGAGGCTACACGTGTAGACGTACGAGCCACACCAAATCTTTTCGAGTTACAACGTGTTGTTTAGGAGATACAAGCTAATTTTGTACGATGCATTATTTCTTCTCTTAAAGTGTTTCCAATGGTATGTAATTGTCTTTTCTGTGCAACACTGTATTTCCTTATAACGTGGTATTCTTACATATTCGTTCAAGAGAAAACTCTCCTGTGCGTTCTCTATTGAGGCTACACGCTTAGACATACACGCAACACCAAAGCTTTTCGAGTTACAATGTGTTGTTTAGGAAAAACTAGAAAATTTCGCACGAAGCGAGATTTCCATACAACGTGTTTTCTGACAAATTTTGATGAAAGAAAATTCTCCTATGGGTTCTCTTTTGAGGCTACACATTTAGACGTACACGCCACACCAAGTCCTTTCGAGTTACCACGTGTTGTTTAGGAGATACAAGCTAATTTTTTACAATGCGTTATTTCTTCTCATAAAGTGTTTCCAACAAGTATGTTTTTGTCTTTACTCTGCAACACTGTATTCCTTATAACGTTGTATTCTTACATGTTCTTTCGAGAGAAAACACTCCTGTGTGTACTCTTTAGAGGCTACACGCTTAGACATACTCGCAACACCAAAGCTTTTCGAGTTACAACGTGTTGTTTAGGAAAAACAAGATAATTTTGCACGATGCGGGATTTCCTTAAAACGTGGTTTTCTGACAAATTTTGACGAAAGAAAATTCTCCTGTGGGTTCTCTTTTGAGGCTACACGTGTAGACATACGGGCCACACCAAATCTTTTCGAATTACAACGTGTTGTTTAGGAGATACAAGCTAATTTTGAACGATGCGTTATTTCTTCTCATAAAGTGTTTCCAATATGTACGTATTTGTCTTTACTCTGCAACACTGTATTTCCTTATAACGTGGTATTCTTACATATTCGTTCGATAGAAAACTCTCCTGCGCATTCCCTTTAGAGGCTACACACTTAAACATACATGAAACACCAAAGCTTTTCGAGTTACAACTTGTTGTTTAGGAAAAACAAGATAATTTCGCAGGATGCGGGATTTCCTTATAACGTGGTTTTCTGACAAATTTTGAAGAAAGAAAATTCTCCTGTGGGGTCTCTTTTGAGGCTACACTTTTAGACGTACACGCCAAACCAAATCTTTTCGAGTTACCACTTGTTGTTTAGGAGATACAAGCTTATATTTTATGATGCGTCATTTCTTCTCGTAAAGTGTTTCCAATATTTATGTTTTTGTCTTTACTCTGCAACACTGTATTTCCTTATAACGTTGTAGTCTTACATGTTCCATTGAGAGAAAACTCTCCTGTGCATTCTCTTTTGAGGCTACACGCTTAGATATACACGCAACACCAAAGCTTTTCGAGTTACAACGTGTTGTTTAGGAAAAACAAGATAATTTTGCACGATGCGGAATTTCCTTAAAACGTGGTTATCTAATTTTGATGAAAGAAAATTCTCCTGTTGGTTCTCTTTTGAGGCTACACGTTTAGACGGACACGCCAAACCAAATCTTTTCGAGTTACCACGTGTTGTTAGGAGATACAAGGTAACTTTGTATGATGTATTATTTCTTCTCGTAAAGTGTTTCCAATATGTACTTATTTGTCTTTACTCTGCAAAATTGTATTTCCTAATAACGTGGTATTCTTACATATTCTCTCGAGAGAAAACTATCCTGTGCCTTCTCTTTTGAGGCTCCACGCTTAGACATACACGCAACACTAAACTTTTCGAGTAACAATATGTTGTTTAGGAAAAAGAAGATGGTTTCACACGATGCGGGATTTCCTTAAAACTTGGTTCTGTGAAAAATTTTGATGAAAGAAAATTCTCCTGTGGGATCTCCTTTGAGGCTACACGTTTAGACGTACAGGCCACACCAAATCTTTTCGAGTTACAACTTGTTGTTTAGGAGATACAAGCTAATTTTGTACTACGTGTTAATTCTTCTTGTAAAGTGTTTCCAATACGTATGTGTTTGTCTTTACTCTGCAACATTGTATTTCCTTATAACGTGGCATTCTTACATATTCTTTCGAGAGAAAACTCTCCTGTGCTTTCTCTTTTGAGGCTACACGCTTAGACATACACGCAACCCCAGAGCTTTTCGAGTTACAACGTGTTGTTTAGGAAAAACTAGATAATTTCGCACAATGCGAGATTTCCTTAAAACGTGGTTTCTGACAAATTTTGATGAAAGAAAATTCTCCTGTGGGATCTCTTTTGAGGCTACACGTTTAGACGTACAGGCCACACCAAATCTTTTCGAGTAACAACGTGTTGTTTAGGAGATTCAAGCTAATTTTGTACGATGCGTTAATTCTTCTCGTAAAGTGTTTCCAATATGTACGTATTTGTCTTTACTCTGCAACACTGTATTCCCTTATAACGGGGTATTCTTACATATTCTTTCGAGAGAAAACTCTCCTGTGCATTCCCTTTTGAGGCTACACACTTAGACATACACGCAACACCAAAGCTTTTCGAGTCACAACTTGTTGTTTAGGAAAAACAAGATAATTTCGCAGGATGCGGGATTTCGTTAAAACGTGGTTTTCTGACAAATTTTGAAGAAAGAAAATTCTCCAGTGGGTTCTCTTTTGAGGCTACACTTTTAGACGTACACGCCAAACGAAATGTTTTCGAGTTTCCACTTTTTGTTTAGGACATACAAGCTAATATTGTATGATGCGTAATTTCTTCTTGTAAAGTGTTTCCAATAAGTACGTATTTGTCTTTACTCTGCAACACTGTATTTCCTTATAACGTTGTATTCTTACATGATCTTTCGAGAGAAAACTCTCCTGTGCATTCTCTTTTGAGGCTACACGCTGAGACATACACGCAACACCAAAGCTTTTCGAGTTACAAGGTGTTGTTTAGGAATAACAAGATAATTTCGCACGATGCGGGATTTCCTTAAAACGTGGTTTTCTGAAAATTTTGACGAAAGAAAATTCTCCTTTGTGTTCTCTTTTGAGGCTACACGTTTAGACGTACACGCCAAACCAAATCTTTTCGAGTTACCACGTGTTGTTTAGGAGATACAAGCTAATTTTGTACGATGCGTTATGATGCGTTATTTCTTCTCCTAAAGTGTTTCCAATATGTACTTATTTGCCTTTACTCTGCAAAATTGTATTTCTTTATAACGTGGTATTCTTACATATTCTTTCGAGAGAAAACTCTCCTGTACCTTTGCTTTTGAGGCTCCACGCTTAGACATACACGCAACACCAAAGCTTTTTGAGTTACAACATGTTGTTTAGGAAAAAGAAGATGATTTCGCACGATGCGGGATTTCCTTAAAACGTGGTTTTCTGAAAATTTTTAACGAAAGAAAATTGTCCTGTGGGTTCTCTTTTGAGGCAACACGTTTAGACGTACACGCCACACCGAATTTTTTCGAGTTACAACGTGTTGTTTAGGAGATACAAGTTAATTTTTTACGATGCGTTATTTCTTCTCGTAAAGTGTTTCCAATATGTACGTATCTGTCTTTACTCTGCAACACTCTATTTCCTTATAACGTGGTATTCTTACATATTCTTTCTAGAAAAAAATCTCCTTTACATTCTCTTTTGAAGCTACACGCTTAGACATACACACAACACCAAAGTTTTTCGAGTTACAACGTGTTGTTTAGGAAAAACAAGATAATTTTGCATGATGAGGGATTTCCTTATATCGTGGTTTTCTGACAAATTTTGAAGAAAGAAAATTCTCCTGTGGGGTCTCTTTTGAGGCTACACTTTTTGACGTAAATGCCAAACCAAATCTTTTCGAGTTACCACTTGTTGTTTAGGAGATACAAGCTTATATTTTATGATGTGTCATTTCTTCTCGTAAAGTGTTTCCAATATGTACGTATTTGTCTTTACTCTCCAACACTGTATTTCCTTATAACGTTGTATTCTTACATGTTCTTTCGAGAGAAAACTCTCCTGTGCATTCTCTTTTGAGGCTACATGCTGAGACATACATGCAACACCAAAGCTTTTCGTGTTACAAGTTGTTTAGGAAAAACAAGATAATTTCGCACGATGGGGGATTTCCTTAAAACGTGGTTTTCTGACAAATTTTGACGAAAGAAAATTCTCCTTTGTGTTCTCTTTTGCGGCTACACGTTTAGACGTACATGCCAAACCAAACCTTTTCGAGTTACCACGTGTTGTTTAGGAGATACAAGCTAATTTTGTATGATGCGTTATTTCTTCTCCTAATGTGTTTCCAATATGTACTTATTTGCCTTTACTCGGCAAAATTGTATTTCTTTATAACGTCTATTCTTACATATTCTTTCGAGAGAAAACTCTCCTGTGCCTTCGCTTTTGAGGCTCCACGCTTAGACATACACGCAACACCAAAGTTTTTTGAGTTACAACATGTTGTTTAGGAAAAAGAAGATGATTTCGCACGATGCTGGATTTCCTTAAAACGTGGTTTTCTGAAAAATCTAACGAAAGAAAATTGTCCTGTGGGTTCTCTTTTGAGGCTACACGTTTAGACGTACACGCCACACCAAATCTTTTCGAGTTACAACGTGTTGTTTAGGAGAAACAAGTTAATTTTTTACGATGCGTTATTTCTTCTCGTAGAGAGTTTCCAATATGTACGTATTTGTCTTTACTCTGCAACAATGTATTTCCTTATAACGTGGTATTCTTAAATATTCTTTCGAGAAAAAACTCTCCTTTACATTCTCTTTTGAGGCTACACGCTTAGACATACACGCAACACCAAAGCTTTTCGAGTTACAACTTGTTGT
Organism: Apodemus sylvaticus; assembly: GCF_947179515.1. Taxonomy (NCBI): domain Eukaryota; kingdom Metazoa; phylum Chordata; class Mammalia; order Rodentia; family Muridae; genus Apodemus; species Apodemus sylvaticus. Next base: position 70,654 of record NW_026263424.1, read on the forward strand.
TTAGGAAAAACAAGATAATTTTGCACGATGAGGGATTTCCTTAAAACGTGGTTTTCTCACATATTTTGACGAAAGAAAATTCTCCTGTGGGTTCTCTTTTGAGGCTACACGTTTAGCTGTACACGCCACACCAAATCCTTTCGAGTTACAACCGGTTGTTTAGGAGATACGAGCTAATTTTGTATGATGCATTAGTTCTTCTCGTAAAGTGTTTCCAATACATATGTATTTGTCTTTACTCTGCAACACTGTATTTCCTTATAATGTGATATTCTTACATATTCTTTTGAGGGAAAACTCTCCTGTGTGTTCTCTTTTGAGGCTACAAGCTTAGACATACACCCAACTCCAAAGCTTTTCGAGTTACAACATGTTGTTCAGGAAAAAGAAGATGATTTGGCACGATGCGGGATTTCCTTAAAACGTGGTTTTCTGAAAAATTTTGACGAAAGAAAATTCTCCTGTGGGTTCTCTTTTGAGGCTACACGTTGAGACGTACACGTCACACCAAAACTTTTCGAGTTACAACGAGTTGTTTAGGAGACACAAGCTAATTTTGTATGATGCGATATTTCTTCTTTTAAAGTGTTTCCAATATGTACGTATTTGTCTTTACTCTGCAACACTGTATTTCCTTATAACGTGGTATTCTTACATATTCTTTCGAGAGAAAACTCTCCTGTGCATTCCCTTTTGTGGCTACACACTTAGTCATACACGCAACACCAAAGCTTTTCGAGTTACAACTTGTTGTTTAGGAAAAACAATATAATTTCGCAGGATGCGGGATTTCGTTAAAACGTGATTTTCTGAAAAATTTTGAAGAAAGAAAATTCTCCTATGGGTTCTCTTTTCAGGCTACACGTTTAGACGTACACGCCACACAAAGTCCTTTCAAGTTACCACGTGTTGTTTAGGAGATACAAGCTAATTTTTTACAATGCGTTATTTCTTCTCGTAAAGTGTTTCCATCAAGTATGTATTTGTCTTTACTCTGCAACACTGTATTCCCTTATAACGTTGTATTCTTACATGTTCTTTCGAGAGAAAACTCTCCTGTGCGTACTCTTTAGAGGCTACACGCTTAAACATACACGCAACGCCAAAGATTTTCGAGTTACAATGTGTTGTTTAGGAAAAGCAAGATAATTACGCACGATGCGAGATTTCCATAAAACGTGGTTTTCTGAAAAATTTTGACAAAAGAAAGTTTTCTTGTGGGTTCTCTTTTGAGGCCACACGTGTAGAAGTACGAGCCACAACAAATCTTTTCGAGTTCCAATTGTTGTTTAGGAGATACAAGATAATTTTGTACGATGTGTTATTTCCTCTCTTAAAGTGTTTCCAATACGTACGTATTTGTCTTTATTCTGCAACACTGTATTTTCTCATAACATGGTATTCTTACAAATTCTTTCGAGAGAAAACTCTCCTGTGCATTCTCTTTTGAGGCTACAAGCTTAGACATACACCCAACTCCAAAGCTTTTCGAGTTACAACATGTTGTTCAGGAAAAAGAAGATGATTTGGCACGATGCGGGATTTCCTTAAAACGTGGTTTTCTGAAAAATTTTGACGAAAGAAAATTCTCCTGTGGGTTCTCTTTTGAGGCTACACGTTGAGACGTACACGTCACACCAAAACTTTTCGAGTTACAACGAGTTGTTTAGGAGACACAAGCTAATTTTGTATGATGCGATATTTCTTCTTTTAAAGTGTTTCCAATATGTACGTATTTGTCTTTACTCTGCAACACTGTATTTCCTTATAACGTGGTATTCTTACATATTCTTTCGAGAGAAAACTCTCCTGTGCATTCCCTTTTGTGGCTACACACTTAGTCATACACGCAACACCAAAGCTTTTCGAGTTACAACTTGTTGTTTAGGAAAAACAATATAATTTCGCAGGATGCGGGATTTCGTTAAAACGTGATTTTCTGAAAAATTTTGAAGAAAGAAAATTCTCCTATGGGTTCTCTTTTCAGGCTACACGTTTAGACGTACACGCCACACCAAGTCCTTTCGAGTTACCACGTGTTGTTTAGGAGATACAAGCTAATTTTTTACAATGCGTTATTTCTTCTCGTAAAGTGTTTCCATCAAGTATGTATTTGTCTTTACTCTGCAACACTGTATTCCCTTATAACGTTGTATTCTTACATGTTCTTTCGAGAGAAAACTCTCCTGTGCGTACTCTTTAGAGGCTACACGCTTAAACATACACGCAACGCCAAAGATTTTCGATTTACAATGTGTTGTTTAGGAAAAGCAAGATAATTTCGCACGATGCGAGATTTCCATAAAACGTGGTTTTCTGAAAAATTTTGACAAAAGAAAGTTTTTCTGTGGGTTCTCTTTTGAGGCCACACGTGTAGAAGTACGAGCCACAACAAATCTTTTCGAGTTCCAATTGTTGTTTAGGAGATACAAGATAATTTTGTACGATGTGTTATTTCCTCTCTTAAAGTGTTTCCAATACGTACGTATTTGTCTTTATTCTGCAACACTGTATTTTCTCATAACATGGTATTCTTACAAATTCTTTCGAGAGAAAACTCTCCTGTGCATTCTCTTTTGAGGCTACAAGCTTAGACATACACCCAACTCCAAAGCTTTTCGAGTTACAACATGTTGTTCAGGAAAAAGAAGATGATTTGGCACGATGCGGGATTTCCTTAAAACGTGGTTTTCTGAAAAATTTTGACGAAAGAAAATTCTCCTGTGGGTTCTCTTTTGAGGCTACACGTTGAGACGTACACGTCACACCAAAACTTTTCGAGTTACAACGAGTTGTTTAGGAGACACAAGCTAATTTTGTATGATGCGATATTTCTTCTTTTAAAGTGTTTCCAATATGTACGTATTTGTCTTTACTCTGCAACACTGTATTTCCTTATAACGTGGTATTCTTACATATTCTTTCGAGAGAAAACTCTCCTGTGCATTCCCTTTTGTGGCTACACACTTAGTCATACACGCAACACCAAAGCTTTTCGAGTTACAACTTGTTGTTTAGGAAAAACAAGATAATTTCGCAGGATGCGGGATTTCGTTAAAACGTGATTTTCTGAAAAATTTTGAAGAAAGAAAATTCTCCTATGGGTTCTCTTTTCAGGCTACACGTTTAGACGTACACGCCACACCAACTCCTTTCGAGTTACCACGTGTTGTTTAGGAGATACAAGCTAATTTTTTACAATGCGTTATTTCTTCTCGTAAAGTGTTTCCATCAAGTATGTATTTGTCTTTACTCTGCAACACTGTATTCCCTTATAACGTTGTATTCTTACATGTTCTTTCGAGAGAAAACTCTCCTGTGCGTACTCTTTAGAGGTTACACGCTTAAACATACACGCAACGCCAAAGATTTTCGAGTTACAATGTGTTGTTTAGGAAAAGCAAGATAATTTCGCACGATGCGAGATTTCCATAAAACGTGGTTTTCTGAAAAATTTTGACAAAAGAATGTTTTTCTGTGGGTTCTCTTTTGAGGCTACACGTGTAGAAGTACGAGCCACAACAAATCTTTTCGAGTTCCAATTGTTGTTTAGGAGATACAAGATAATTTTGTACGATGTGTTATTTCCTCTCTTAAAGTGTTTCCAATACGTACGTATTTGTCTTTATTCTGCAACACTGTATTTTCTCATAACATGGTATTCTTACAAATTCTTTCGAGAGAAAACTCTCCTGTGCATTCTCTTTTGAGGCTACAAGCTTAGACATACACCCAACTCCAAAGCTTTTCGAGTTACAACATGTTGTTCAGGAAAAAGAAGATGATTTGGCACGATGCGGGATTTCCTTAAAACGTGGTTTTCTGAAAAATTTTGACGAAAGAAAATTATCCTGTGGGTTCTCTTTTGAGGCTACACGTTTAGACGTACACGCCGCACCAAATCTTTTCGAGTTACAACGTTTTGTTTAGGAGATACAAGCTAATTTTCTACGATGCGTTACTTCTTCTCGTAAAGTGTTTCCAATATGTACATATTTGTCTGCTCTGCAACACTGTATTTCCTTATTACGTGGTATTCTTACATATTATTTCGAGAGAAAACTATCCTGTGCGTTCTCTTTTGAGGCTACACACTTAGACATACAGGCAGCACCAAAGCTTTTCGAGTTACAACATGTTGTTTAGGAAAAACAAGATAATTTCGCATGATGCAGGATTTCCTTAAAACGTGGTTTTCTGACAAATTTTGACGAAAGAAAATTCTCCTGTCGGTTCACTTTTGGGGCTACACATTTAGACGTACACGCCACACCAAATCCTTTAGAGTTACCACGTGTTGTTTAGGAGATACAAGCTAATTTTGTATGATGCGTTATTTCTTCTCGTAAAGTGTTTCCAATACGTACGTATTTGTCTTTACTCTGCAACACTGTATTTCCTTTTAACGTTGTATTATTACATGTTCTTTTGAGAGAAAACTCTCCTGTGCATTGTCTTTAGAGGCAACATGCTCAGACATACACGCAACACCAAAGCTTTTCGAGTTACAACGTGTTGTTTAGGAAAAACAAGATAATTTTGCACGATGCGGGATTTCCTTAAAACGTGGTTCTTTGACAAATTTTGACGAAAAAAAGTTCTCCTGTTGGTTCTCTTTTGAGGCTACAAGTGTAGAAGTACGAGCCACACCAAATATTTTCGAGTTATAACGTGTTGTTTAGGAGATACAAGCAAATTTTGTACGATGCGTTATTTCTTCCCTAAATTGTTTCCAATATGTCGTTATTTATCTTTACTCTGCAACACTGTATTTTCTTATAACGTGGTATTCTTACATATTCTTTCGAGGGAAAACTCTCCTGTGCATGCACTTTTGAGGCTACACGCTTAGATGAACACGCACGCCAAAGCTTTTCGAGTTACAACGTGTTGTTTAGGAAAAAGAAGATAATTTCGCACGATGCGAGATTTCCATAAAACGTGGTTTTCAGACAAATTTTGACGAAAGAAAGTTCTCCTCTGGGTTCTCTTTTGAGGCTACACGTGTAGAGGTACGAGCCACACCAAATCTTTTCGAGTTACAATGTGTTGTTTAGGAGATACAAGCTAATTTTGTACAATGCGTTATTTCTTCTCTTAAAGTGTTTCCAATATGTACGTAGTTGTCTTTATTCTGCAACACTGTATTTCCTTATAACGTGGTATTCTTACATATTCTTTCGAGAGAAAACTCTCCTGTGCATTCTCTTTTGAGGCTACATGCTTAGACATAAACGCAACACCAAAGCTTTTCGAGTTACAACGTGTTGTTTAGGAAAAACAAGATAATTTCGCACGATGCGCTATTTCCTTAAAACGTGGTTTCAGACAAATTTTGATGAAAGAAAATTCTCCTGTGGGTTCTCGTTTGAGGCTACACTTTTAGACGTACATGTCACACCAAATCTTTTCGAGTTACAACGTGTTGTTTAGGAGATACAAGCTCATTTTTTACGATGCATTATTTCTTCTCGTAAAGTGTTTCCAATATGTACTTATTTGTCTTTACTCTGCAAAATTGTATTTCCTTTTAACGTGGTATTCTTACATATTCTTTCAAGAGAACACTCTCCTGTGCCTTCTCTTTTGAGTCTCCACGCTTACACATACACGCAACACCTACGCTTTTCGAGTTACAACATGTTGTTTAGGAAAAAGAAGATGATTTCGCACGAAGCGGGATTTCCTTAAAACGTGGTTTTCTGAAAAATTTTGACGAAAGAAAATTCTCCTGTGGGTTCTCTTTTGAGGCTACATGTTTAGATGTACACGCCACACCAAATCTTTTCGAGTTATAACGTGTTGTCTTGGAGATACAAGCTAATTTTGTACGATGCGTTAATTCTTCTCATAAAGTGTTTCCAATACATACGTATTTGTCTTTACTCTGCAACACTGTATTTCCTTATAACGTGGTATTCTTACATATTCTTTCGAGAGAAAAGTATCCTGTGCGTTCCCTTTTGAGGCTGCACACTTAGACATACAGGCAACATCAATGCTTCTAGAGTTACAACGTGTTGTTTATGAAAAACAAGATTATTTCGCACGATGCGGGATTTCCTTAAAACGTGGTTTTCTGACAAATTTTGACGAATGAAAATTCTCCTGTGGGTTCTCTTTTGAAGCTCCACGTTTAGACATACACGCCACACCAAATCCTTTCGAGTTACCACGTGTTGCTTAGGAGATACAAGCTAATTTTCTACGATGCGTTATTTCTTCTCGTAAAGTGTTTCCAATAATTACGTATTTGTCTTTACTCTGCAACACTGTATTTCCTTATAACGTTGTATTCTTACATGTTATTTCGAGAGAAAACTCTCCTGTGCGTTCTCTTTAGAGGCTACAGGCTTAGACAAACACGAAACACCAAAGCTTTTTGAGTTACAACATGTTGTTTATGAAAAACAAGATAATTTTGCACGATGCGGGATTTCCTTAAAACGTGGTTTTCTGACAAATTTTGACGAAAGAAAGTTATCCTGTGGTTTCTCTTTTGAGGGTACACGTGTAGACGTACGAGCCACACTAAATCTTTTCGAGTTACAACGTGTTGTTTAGGAGATACAAGCAAATTTTGTAAGATGCGTTATTTCTTCTCCTAAGTGTTTCCAATATGTCCTTATTTGCCTTTACTCTGCAACATTGTATTTCCATATAACGTGGTATTCTTACATATTCTTTCGAGGGAAAACGCTCCTGTGCGTTCTCTTTTGAGGCTACACGATTAGACATACACGCAACGCCAAAGCTTTTCGAGTTACAACGTGTTGTTTAGGAAAAACAAGATAATTTCGCACGATGCGAGATTTCCATAAAACGTGGTTTTCTGAAAAATTTTGATGAAAGAAAGTTCTCCTGTGGGTTCTCTTTTGAGGCTACACTTCTAGAGGTACGAGCCACACTAAATCTTTTCGAGTTACAAAGTGTTCTTTAGGAGATACAAGCTAATTTTGGACGATGCGTTATTTCTTCTCTTAAAGTGTTTCCAATATGTACGTAGTTGTCTTTACTCTGCAACACTGTATTTCCTTATAACATGGTATTCCTACATATTCTTTCAAGAGAAAACTCTCCTGTGCGTTCTCTTTTGAGGCTACAAGCTTAGACATACACGCAACACCAAAGCTTTTCGATTTACAACGTGTTGTTTAGGAAAAACAAGATAATTTCGCACGATGCGAGATTTCCTTTAAACGTGGTTTCTGACAAATTTTGATGAAAGAAAATTCTCCTGTGGGTTCTCTTTTGAGGCTAAACGTTTAGACATACACGTCACACCAAATCTTTTCGAGTTACAACGTGTTGTTTAGGAGATACAAGCTCATTTTTTACGATGCATTATTTCTTCTCGTAAAGTGTTTCCAATATGTACTTATTTGTCTTTACTCTGCAAAATTGTATTTCCTTATAACGTGGTATTCTTACATATTCTTTCAAGAGAACACTCTCCTGTGCCTTCTCTTTTGAGTCTCCACGCTTACACATACACGCAACACCAACGCTTTTCGAGTTACAACATGTTGTTTAGGAAAAAGAAGATGATTTCGCACGAAGCGGGATTTCCTTAAAACGTGGTTTTCTGAAAAATTTTGACGAAAGAAAATTCTCCTGTGGGTTCTCTTTTGAGGCTACATGTTTAGATGTACACGCCACACCAAATCTTTTCGAGTTATAACGTGTTGTTTTGGAGATACAAGCTAATTTTGTACGATGCGTTAATTCTTCTCATAAAGTGTTTCCAATACATACGTATTTGTCTTTACTCTGCAACACTGTATTTCCTTATAACGTGGTATTCTTACATATTCTTTCGAGAGAAAAGTATCCTGTGCGTTCCCTTTTGAGGCTGCACACTTAGACATACAGGCAACATCAATGCTTCTAGAGTTACAACGTGTTGTTTATGAAAAACAAGATTATTTCGCACGATGCGGGATTTCCTTAAAACGTGGTTTTCTGACAAATTTTGACGAATGAAAATTCTCCTGTGGGTTCTCTTTTGAGGCTCCACGTTTAGACATACACGCCACACCAAATCCTTTCGAGTTACCACGTGTTGCTTAGGAGATACAAGCTAATTTTCTACGATGCGTTATTTCTTCTCGTAAAGTGTTTCCAATAATTACGTATTTGTCTTTACTCTGCAACACTGTATTTCCTTATAACGTTGTATTCTTACATGTTATTTCGAGAGAAAACTCTCCTGTGCGTTCTCTTTAGAGGCTACAGGCTTAGACAAACACGAAACACCAAAGCTTTTTGAGTTACAACATGTTGTTTATGAAAAACAAGATAATTTTGCACGATGCGGGATTTCCTTAAAACGTGGTTTTCTGACAAATTTTGACGAAAGAAAGTTATCCTGTGGTTTCTCTTTTGAGGGTACACGTGTAGACGTACGAGCCACACTAAATCTTTTCGAGTTACAACGTGTTGTTTAGGAGATACAAGCAAATTTTGTAAGATGCGTTATTTCTTCTCCTAAGTGTTTCCAATATGTCCTTATTTGCCTTTACTCTACAACATTGTATTTCCATATAACGTGGTATTCTTACATATTCTTTCGAGGGAAAACGCTCCTGTGCGTTCTCTTTTGAGGCTACACGATTAGACATACACGCAACGCCAAAGCTTTTCGAGTTACAACGTGTTGTTTAGGAAAAACAAGATAATTTCGCACGATGCGAGATTTGCATAAAACGTGGTTTTCTGAAAAATTTTGATGAAAGAAAGTTCTCCTGTGGGTTCTCTTTTGAGGCTACACTTCTAGAGGTACGAGCCACACTAAATCTTTTCGAGTTACAAAGTGTTCTTTAGGAGATACAAGCTAATTTTGGACGATGCGTTATTTCTTCTCTTAAAGTGTTTCCAATATGTACGTAGTTGTCTTTACTCTGCAACACTGTATTTCCTTATAACATGGTATTCCTACATATTCTTTCAAGAGAAAACTCTCCTGTGCGTTCTCTTTTGAGGCTACAAGCTTAGACATACACGCAACACCAAAGCTTTTCGATTTACAACGTGTTGTTTAGGAAAAACAAGATAATTTCGCACGATGCGAGATTTCCTTTAAACGTGGTTTCTGACAAATTTTGATGAAAGAAAATTCTCCTGTGGGTTCTCTTTTGAGGCTAAACGTTTAGACATACACGTCACACCAAATCTTTTCGAGTTACAACGTGTTGTTTAGGAGATACAAGCTCATTTTTTACGATGCATTATTTCTTCTCGTAAAGTGTTTCCAATATGTACTTATTTGTCTTTACTCTGCAAAATTGTATTTCCTTATAACGTGGTATTCTTACATATTCTTTCAAGAGAACACTCTCCTGTGCCTTCTCTTTTGAGTCTCCACGCTTACACATACACGCAACACCAACGCTTTTCGAGTTACAACATGTTGTTTAGGAAAAAGAAGATGATTTCGCACGAAGCGGGATTTCCTTAAAACGTGGTTTTCTGAAAAATTTTGACGAAAGAAAATTCTCCTGTGGGTTCTCTTTTGAGGCTACATGTTTAGATGTACACGCCACACCAAATCTTTTCGAGTTATAACGTGTTGTTTTGGAGATACAAGCTAATTTTGTACGATGCGTTAATTCTTCTCATAAAGTGTTTCCAATACATACGTATTTGTCTTTACTCTGCAACACTGTATTTCCTTATAACGTGGTATTCTTACATATTCTTTCGAGAGAAAAGTATCCTGTGCGTTCCCTTTTGAGGCTGCACACTTAGACATACAGGCAACATCAATGCTTCTAGAGTTACAACGTGTTGTTTATGAAAAACAAGATTATTTCGCACGATGCGGGATTTCCTTAAAACGTGGTTTTCTGACAAATTTTGACGAATGAAAATTCTCCTGTGGGTTCTCTTTTGAGGCTCCACGTTTAGACATACACGCCACACCAAATCCTTTCGAGTTACCACGTGTTGCTTAGGAGATACAAGCTAATTTTCTACGATGCGTTATTTCTTCTCGTAAAGTGTTTCCAATAATTACGTATTTGTCTTTACTCTGCAACACTGTATTTCCTTATAACGTTGTATTCTTACATGTTATTTCGAGAGAAAACTCTCCTGTGCGTTCTCTTTAGAGGCTACAGGCTTAGACAAACACGAAACACCAAAGCTTTTTGAGTTACAACATGTTGTTTATGAAAAACAAGATAATTTTGCACGATGCGGGATTTCCTTAAAACGTGGTTTTCTGACAAATTTTGACGAAAGAAAGTTATCCTGTGGTTTCTCTTTTGAGGGTACACGTGTAGACGTACGAGCCACACTAAATCTTTTCGAGTTACAACGTGTTGTTTAGGAGATACAAGCAAATTTTGTAAGATGCGTTATTTCTTCTCCTAAGTGTTTCCAATATGTCCTTATTTGCCTTTACTCTACAACATTGTATTTCCATATAACGTGGTATTCTTACATATTCTTTCGAGGGAAAACGCTCCTGTGCGTTCTCTTTTGAGGCTACACGATTAGACATACACGCAACGCCAAAGCTTTTCGAGTTACAACGTGTTGTTTAGGAAAAACAAGATAATTTCGCACGATGCGAGATTTGCATAAAACGTGGTTTTCTGAAAAATTTTGATGAAAGAAAGTTCTCCTGTGGGTTCTCTTTTGAGGCTACACTTCTAGAGGTACGAGCCACACTAAATCTTTTCGAGTTACAAAGTGTTCTTTAGGAGATACAAGCTAATTTTGGACGATGCGTTATTTCTTCTCTTAAAGTGTTTCCAATATGTACGTAGTTGTCTTTACTCTGCAACACTGTATTTCCTTATAACATGGTATTCCTACATATTCTTTCAAGAGAAAACTCTCCTGTGCGTTCTCTTTTGAGGCTACAAGCTTAGACATACACGCAACACCAAAGCTTTTCGATTTACAACGTGTTGTTTAGGAAAAACAAGATAATTTCGCACGATGCGAGATTTCCTTTAAACGTGGTTTCTGACAAATTTTGATGAAAGAAAATTCTCCTGTGGGTTCTCTTTTGAGGCTAAACGTTTAGACATACACGTCACACCAAATCTTTTCGAGTTACAACGTGTTGTTTAGGAGATACAAGCTAATTTTTTACGATCCATTCTTCCTTCTCATAAAGTGTTTCCAATATGTACTTATTTGTCTTTACTCTGCAAAATTGTATTTCCTTATAACGTGGTATTCTTACATATTCTTTCGAGAGAAAACTCTCCTGTGCCTTCTCTTTTGAGGCTCCATGCTTACATATACACGCAACACCAAAGCTTTTCAAGTTACAACATGTTGTTTAGGAAAAAGAAGATGATTTCGCACGATGGGGATTTCCTTAACACGTGGTTTTCTGAAAAATTTTGACGAAAGAAAATTCTCCTTTGGGTTCTCTTTTGAGGCTACATGTTTAGACGTACACGCCACACCAAATCTGTTCGAGTTACAACGTATTGTTTAGGAGATAAAAGCTAATTTTTTACAATGCGTTAATTCTTCTCATAAAGTGTTTCCAATACATACATATTTGTCTTTACTCTGCAATATTGTATTTCCTTATAACGTGGTATTCTTACATATTCTTTCAATAGAAAACTGTCCTGTGCGTTCTCCTTTGAGGCCACACGTTTAGACATACACGCAACATCAAAGCTTTTCGACTTACAACGTGTTGTTTAGGAAAAACAAGATAATTTCGCACAATGCGAGATTTCCTTAAAACGTGGTTTTCTGACAAATTTTGACAAAAGAAAATTCTCCTGTGGGTTCTCTTTTGAGGCTACACGTTTCAACTTACACGCCACACCAAATCCTTCGAGTTACAACGTGTTGTTTAGGAAATACAAGCTAATTTTTTAAGATGTATTATTCCTTCTCGTAAAGTGTTTCCAATAAGTTAGTATCTCTCTTTACTCTGCAACACTGTATTTCCTTATAACGTGGTATTCTTACATATTCTTTCGAGAGAATACTCTCCTGTGCCTTCTCTTTTGAGGCTACACGCTTAGACATACACGCAACACCAAAGCTTTTCGAGTTACAACGTGTTGTTTAGGAAGAACAAGATAATTTCGCACGATGCGGGATTTCCTTAAAACGTGGTTTTCTGAAAAATTTTGACGAAAGAAAATTCTCCTGTGGGTTCTCTTTTGAGGCTACATGTTTAGATGTACACGCCACAACAAATCCTTTCGAGTTACAACGTTTTGTTTAGGAGATACAAGCTAATTTTGTAAGATGTGTTAATTCTTCTCATAAAGTGTTTCCAATACGTACGAATTTGTCTTTACTCTGCAACACTGTATTTCCTTATAACGTGGTATTCTTACATATTCTTTCGAGGGAAAACTCTCCTGTGCATTCTCTTTCGAGGCTACACGCTTAGACAAACACACAACACCAAAGCTTTTCGAGTTACAACGTGTTGTTTAGGAAAAAACAAGATAATTTCGCATGATGCGAGATTTCCATAAATCGTGGTTTTCTGAAAAATTTTAACGAAAGAATTTCCTCCTGTGGGTTCTCTTTTGAGGCTACACTTGTAGAGGTATGAGCCACACCAAATCTTTTCGAGTTACAAAGTTTTGTTTAGGAGATACAAGCTAATTTTGTACGATGCGTTATTTCTTCTCTTAAAGTGTTTCCAATATGTACGTATTTGTCTTTACTCTGCAACACTGTATTTCCTTATAACGTGGTATTCCTACATTTTCTTTCGAGAGAAAACTCTCCTGTGCGTTCTCTTTTGAGGCTACACGCTTAGACATACACGCAACACCAAAGCTTTTCGATTTACAACGTGTTGTTTATGAAAAACAAGATAATTTCACACGATGCGAGATTTCCTTAAAACGTGGTTTCTGACAAATTTTGATGAAAGAAAATTCTTGGGCCTGGGAGCGGCGGCAGCAGCAGCAGTAGCAGCAGCAGCGGCTGGTCCAGAGGAAGGGCCATCAGCAGTAGAACCAAGCGGACAGGGTCCAGGCAGACCCGGTACCCACGACCACTGGCCATCGCTGGCCAGCCAGGCTGCAAGCAGTGGCGGATTTAAGGTGCCTTTCACCACACGGAAGCCACATCAGAACTCTGCCTCCCGCCAGTCAGTTACGTGGGCTCCATATTGGTTCTCGGTCGCCAGAGAAATCAGACTGAGGTACACAAATATAACCCGAGAACAACATCGCGGGGGTCTAAGCCCGACGGGCGTTGGCAGGCACCCAGGCCCTGAGCTGATCGGGGGTCCACCGGGGTGCAAACCCGGCCAGGAGGTTTTTTTCCTCCCGGGCCGGCGCGCGCACCACCACCATTTTGCCTGGGGGAAGCCAGGGAGACCTAGCAGGCAAAACCAAACCGGCTAACAGGCATAGCCCGAGGCGGACATAGCAGGGGTCTCAGACGGTCAGTCCCTGGACTGCCCCCAGGCCCTGGGCTGCTCGGTGGGCCATCTGTGTGCCGACCCGGCCAGGAGGTTGTTTATCCGGGCCAGTTTGCGCACCACCACCATTTTGCCTACGGGAAGCCAGAGAGACCTAGCAGGCAAAACCAAACTAGCTAACAGGCATAGCCCGAGGCGGACATAGCAGGGGTCTCAGACGGTCAGGCCCTGGACTGACCCCCAGGCCCGGGGCTGCTCGTTGGGCCATCTGTGTGCTGACCCATCCAGGAGGTTGTTAGCCCAGCAGACTCTCCCAGCACTCTCAGGGAACTCGCACACGCCACCATCCTAGCCACCTGACACACCCAATTAACACCCACAGCTGAGGGGAACTTTGCACCGACATTGGCCTGCCAGGCTTTTGCCTAGACTCAGGGCCTGAGCAGCTAGGCTAGCCTTGTGTGCACCAACCCTGTTGGGAGTTCTGCTGCCCAGATCAGCCTGGGCGGCAGCACCACATCTCCAAGTCCTGCAAGTGGCTAGCTGGGTTTCCGGGCGGCCAGCTGGGAGAAGTCAGTGTGCTCCAGTGAATCCAGCGGGCCCCAGCAGGAGCCTTCGGGTGCCTGCTTTGGGATCTGAACAGCCTGGGCAGCAGCACCCTGTCTACAAGCAGTGCAGGAGGTAAGCTGTGCACCAGAGGCCAACGGGGAAGGGGCAGCTTGCACTGGTGAGTCCAGCACTGACAAGACAAACTAACACCAGTGAGAACTAGATGGCAAAAGGCAAACGCAGGAACGTCACTAACAGAAATCAAGGCAATATGGCAACATCTGAACCCAATTCTCCTCTACCAACATGTCCTGGATACCCCATCACACCAGTAAAACAAGATTTGGATTTAAAATCACTGGTCATGATGCTGGTACAGGAACACATGAAGGACATACTTAAAGAAATTCAGGAGAAAATGGATCAAAAGTTAGAAGCCCTTGCAAGGGAAACACAAAAATCATTGAAAGAAATCCAGGAGAATACAAAAGCCAACAAGGAGGAAATGCAAAAAACACTTAAAGAAATACAGGAGAACTTTGGTCAACAGGCTGAGGTCATGAAAGACGAAACACAAAAATCTCTTAATGAAATGCAGGAGAACTTTGGTCAACAGGCTGAGCTCATGAAAGAGGAAACACAAAAATCTCTTAAAGAATTACAGGAAAACACAAACATGCAAGTGAAGGAGCTAAGCAAAACCATCCAGGATCTAAAATCAGAAGTAGAAACAACTAAGAAAACTCAAAGGGAGACAACTTTGGAGATAGAAAGCCTTGGGAAGAAATCAGGGGACAGAGATGCAAATATCAACAACAGAATACACGAGATAGAAGAAAGAATCTCAGATGCTGAAGATTCCATAGAAACCATGGACTCAACAGTTAAAGAAAATGCAAAATGCAAAAAGCTTGTAACCCAAAATATCCAGGAAATCCAGGACACAATGAGAAGACCAAACCTAAGGATTATAGGCATAGATGAGAGTGAAGATTTACAACTTAAAGGGCCAGCAAATATCTTCAATAAAATTATGGAAGAAAACTTCCCTAACCTAAAGAGAGAGATGCCCATGAATATACAAGAAGCCTACAGAACTCCAAACAGACTGGACCAGAAGAGAAATACTTCCCGTCACATAATAATCAAAACACCAAATGTTCTAAACAAAGAAAGAATACTAAAGGCAGTAAGAGAAAAAGGCCAAGTAACATGTAAAGGAAGACCTATCAGAATCACAGCAGACTTTTCACCGGAGACTATGAAGGCTAGAAGGTCCTGGGCAGATCTCATGCAGACTCTAAGAGAACACAAATGCCAACGAAAACAACTATATCCAGCAAAACTCTCAATCACCATAGATGGAGAAACTAAGATATTTCATGACAAAACCAAGTTTACCCAATATCTATCCACAAACCCGGCCCTAAAAAGGATAATAGGAAGACAACACCAATACAAGGAGGGAAACTTCACCCTGGAAAAAGCAAGATAGTAACCTTTCATCAAACCCAAAAGAAGTTAAGCATTAAAATTTAAAAAATAACGTCAAAAATGATAGGAAGTAACAATCACTATTCCTTAATATCTCTTAACATCAATGGACTTAATGCCCCAACAAAAAGACACAGACTAACTGAATGGATACGTAAACAGGACCCTACATTTTGCTGCTTACAGGAAACACACCTCAGGGTCCAAGACAAACACTACCTTAGAGTAAAAGGCTGGAAGACAATTTTACAAGCAAATGGTCTCAGGAAACAAGCTGGAGTAGCCATTTTAATATCAGATAAAATTGACTTTCAACCCAAAGTCATCAAAAGAGACCCTGAGGGACACTTCTTGCTGGTCAAAGGAAAAATACAAAAAGAAGAACTGTCAATCCTGAACATCTATGCCCCAAATGCAAGGGCACCCTCTTTCGTAAAAGAAACTTTATTAAAACTAAAAGCACACATTGCTCCTAACACAATAATTGTGGGTGACTTCAACACTGCACTTTCCTCAATGGACCGATCAGGAAAACAGAAACTAAACAGGGACACAATGAAACTAATTGAAGCTTTGGACCAATTAGATTTAACAGATATATATAGAACATTCTATCCTAAAACAAAAGAATATACCTTTTTCTCAGCACCTCATGGTACCTTCTCCAAAATCGACCATATAATTGGTCACAAGACAGACCTCAACAAATATAAGAAGATAGAACTAATACCATGCCTCCTATCTGATCACTATGGAGTAAAAGTGGTCTTCAATAGCAACAGAAACAACAGAAAACCCACATACACGTGGAAACTGAACAATACTCTACTCAATGATACCTTGGTCAAGGAAGAAATAAAGAAAGAAATTAAAGACTTTTTAGAACACAATAAAAATGAAAACACAACATACCCAAATCAATGGGACACAATGAAAGCAGTGCTAAGAGGAAAACTCATAGCCCTGAGTGCCTCCAAAAAGAAAAAGGAGAGAGCATACATTACCAGCTTAATGACACACCTGAAAGCCCTAGAACAAAAAGAAGCTATTTCACCCAGGAGGAGTAGAAGGCAGGAAATCATCAAACTCAGGGCCGAAATCAATGAAGTAGAAACAAAGAGAACCATACAAAAAATCAACAAAACCAGGAGCTGGTTCTTTGAGAAAATCAACAAGAGAGATAAACCCTTAGCCAGACTGACCAAAGGGCACAGAGAAAGTATCCAAATTAACAAACTTAGAAATGAAAAGGGAGATATAACAACGGAAAATGAGGAAATCCAAAAAATCATCAGATCCTACTACAAGAGCCTGTACTCAACACAACTGGAGAATCTGGAGGAAATGGACAATTTCCTTGACAGATACCAAATACCAAAATTAAATCAGGACCAACTAGACCATCTAAACAGTCCCATAATGCCTAAAGAAATAGAAGGAGTCATAGAAAGTCTTCCAACCAAAAAAAGCACAGGACCAGATGGCTTCAGTGCAGAATTCTACAAGACCTTCAAAGAAGAGTTAACACCAATACTCTTCAAACTATTCCACAAAATAGAAACAGAAGGAACACTACCCAATTCCTTCTACGAAGCCACAATAACGCTGATACCAAAGCCACAAAAAGATCCAACAAAGAAAGAGAACTTCAGACCAATTTCCCTTATGAACATCGATGCAAAAATACTCAATAAAATTCTTGCTAACCGAATCCAAGAACACATCAAAACGATCATCCACCATGATCAAGTAGGCTTTATCCCGGGAATGCAGGGTTGGTTCAATATACGGAAATCCATCAATACAATCCACTACATAAACAAACTCAAATAACAAAACCACATGGTCATTTCATTGGATGCTGAAAAAGCATTTGACAAAATTCAGCATCCCTTCATGCTTAAAGTCTTGGAGAGAACAGGAATTCAAGGCCCATACCTAAACATAGTAAAAGCAATATACAGCAAACCGGTAGCCAGCATCAAACTAAATGGAGAGAAACTTGAAGCAATCCCACTGAAATCAAGGACCAGACAAGGCTGCCCCCTTTCTCCTTATCTTTTCAATATTGTACTTGAGGTACTAGCTCGGGCAATTCGACAACATAAGGAGGTCAAAGGGATACAAATTGGAAAGGAAGAAGTCAAACTATCATTATTTACAGACGACATGATCGTCTACCTAAGTGACCCAAAGAACTCCACTAGAGAGCTCCTACAGCTGATAAACAACTTCAGCAAAGTGGCAGGTTATAAAATCAACTCAAGCAAATCAGTGGCCTTCCTATACTCAAAGGATAAGCAGGCTGAGAAAGAAATTAGGGAAATGACCCCCTTCACTATAGCCTCAAACAGTATAAAGTATCTTGGGGTGACCCTTACCAAACATGTGAAAGATCTGTATGACAAGAACTTCAAGACTCTGAAGAAGGAAATGGAAGAAGACCTCAAAAAATGGGAAAACCTCCCATGCTCATGGATCGGTAGAACCAATATAGTTAAAATGGCCATTCTGCCTAAAGCACTATACAGATTCAATGCAATACCCATCAAAATCCCAACTCAATTCTTCACAGAGTTAGAAAGAGCAATTATCAAATTCATCTGGAACAACAAAAAACCCAGGATAGCTAAAACTATTCTCAGCACAAAAGAAAATCTGGGGGAATCAGTATCCCTGACCTCAAGCAATACTACAGAGCAATAGTGTTAAAAACTGCATGGTGTTGGTACAGTGACAGACAGGAGGATCAATGGAACAGGATTGAAGATCTAGAAATGAACCCACACACCTATGGCCACTTGATCCTTGACAAAGAGGCTGAAAACATCCAATGGAAAAAAGATAGCCTTTTCAACAAATGGTGCTGGTTCAACTGGAGGTCAGCATGCAGAAGAATGCGAATTGATCCATCCTTGTCTCCTTGTACTAAGCTCAAATCCAAATGGATCAAGGATCTCCACATAAAGCCAGACACTCTGAAGCTAATAGAAAAGAAACTGGGGAAGAACCTTGAGGACATCGGTACAGGGAGAAAGTTTCTGAACAGAACACCAATAGCGTATGCTCTAAGAGCAAGAATTGACAAATGGGACCTCATGAAATTACAAAGTTTCTGTAAGGCAAAGGACACCATCAAGAGGAAAAATCGGCAACCAACAAATTGGGAAAAGATCTTCACCAATCCTACATCATCTAGAGGGCTAATATCCAATATATATAAAGAACTCAAGAAGTTAGACTCCAGAAAACCAAACAACCCTATTAAAAAATGGGGTACAGAGTTAAACAAAGAATTCTCACCTGAAGAACTTCGGATGGCGGAGAAGCATCTTAAAAAATGCTCAACTTCATTAGTCATCAGGGAAATGCAAATCAAAACAACCCTAAGATTTCATCTTACACCAGTCAGAATGGCTAAGATTAAAAATTCAGGAGACAGCAGGTGTTGGAGAGGGTGTGGAGAAAGAGGAACACTCCTCCACTGCTGGTGGGGTTGCAAATTGGTACAACCACTCTGGAAATCAGTCTGGCGGTTCCTCCGAAAACTGGGCACCTCACTTCCAGAAGATCCTGCTATACCACTCCTGGGCATATACCCAGAAGACTCCCCTCCATGTAATAAGGATACATGTTCTACTATGTTCATAGCAGCCCTATTTATAATTGCCAGATGCTGGAAAGAACCCAGGTATCCCTCAACAGAAGAGTGGATGCAAAAAATGTGGTATATCTACACAATGGAGCACTATTCTGCCATTAGAAACAATGAATTCATGAAATTCTTAGCCAAATGGATGGAGCTAGAGAATATCATACTAAGTGAGGTAACCCAGACTCAAAAGGTGAATCATGGTATGCACTCACTAATAAGTGGATATTAACCTAGAAAACTGGAATACCCAAAACATAATCCACACATCAAATGAGGAACAAGAAGAAAGGAGGAGTGGCCCCTGGTTCTGGAAAGACTCAGTGAAACAGTATTTAGCAAAACCAGAACGGGGAAGTGGGAAGGGGTGGATGGGAGGACAGGGGAAGAGAAGGGGGCTTTCGGGACTTTCGGGGAGTGGGGGGGCTAGAAAAGGGGAAATCATTTGAAATGTAAATAAATTATATCGAATAAAAAAAAGTTAACACTAAAAAAAAATAAGACAAAAAAAAAAGGAGTGGGAGTGGATGGGTTGGTGAGAAGGGAGAAGGGGTTATGGGATAGTGTGTTTTCAGAGGGGAAACCAGGAATGCAGATAATATTTAAAATGTAAATAAAGAAAATATTTAATTTAAAAAACGTAAAAAAAAAAAAAAAAGAAAGAAAGAAAATTCTCCTGTGGGTTCTCTTTTGAGGCTACACGTTTAGACGTACACGTCACACCAAATCTTTTCGAGTTACAACATGTTGTTTAGGAGATACAAGCTAATTTTTTACGATGCATTCTTTCTTCTCGTAAAGTGTTTCCAATCTGTACTTATTTGTCTTTAATCTGCAAAATTGTATTTCCTTATAACGTGGGATTCTTACATATTCTTTCGAGAGAAAACTATCCTGTGCCTTCTCTTTTGAGGCTCCACGCTTACACATACACGCAACACCAAAGCTTTTCGAGTTACAACATGTTGTTTAGGAAAAAGAAGATGATTTCGCACGATGGGGGATTTCCTTAAAACGTGATTTTCTGAAAAATTTGGACGAAAGAAAATTCTCCTGTGGGTTCTCTTTTGAGGCTACATGTTTAGAAGTACACGCCACGCCAAACCTTTTCGAGTTACAACGTGTTGTTTAGGAGATACAAGCTAATTTTTTACGATGCTTTAATTCTTCTCGTAAAGTGTTTCCAAAACGTACGTATTTGTCTTTACTCTGCAACACTGTATTTCCTTATAACATGGTATTCTTACATATTCTTTCGAGAGAAAACTATCCTTTGCATTCCCTTTTGAGGCTACACATTTAGACATACAGGCAACACCAATGCTTTTCGAATTACAACGTGTTTTTTATGAAAAACAAGATAATTTCGCACAATGCGGGATTTCCTTAAACCATTGTGTTCTGACAAATTTTGAGGAAAGAAAATTCTCCTGTGGGTTCTCTTTTGATGCTACACGTTTAGACGTGCACGCCACACCAAATACTTTCCAGTTACCAAGTGTTTAGGAGATACAAGCTAATTTTGTACTATGTGTTATTTCTTCTCTTAAAGTGTTTCCAATAAGTACGCATTTGTCTTTACTCTGCAACACTCTATTTCCTTATAACATTGTATTTTTACATGTTCTTTCAAGAGAAAACTCTCCTGGGAGTTCTCTTTAGAGGCTACATGCTTAGACATACACGCAACACCAAAGCTTTTCGAGTTACAACGTGTTGTTTAGGAAAAACAAGATAATTTCGCACGATGCGGGATTTCCTTAAAACGTGGTTTTCTGACAAATTTTGACGAAAGAAAATTCTACTGTGTCTTCTCTTTTGAGGCTACAGGTTTAGACGTACACGCCACACTGAATCTTTTCGAGTTACCACGTGTTGTTTAGGAGATACAAGCTAATTTTTTACGATGTGTTATTTCTTCTCGTAAAGTGTTTCCCATACATACGTATTTGTCTTTACTCTGCAACACTGTATTTCCTTATAACGTGGTATTCTTATATATTCTTTCGAGAGAAAACTCTCCTGTCCGTTCTCTTTTGAGGCCACACGTTTAGACATACACGCAACACCAAAGCTTTTCGAGTTATAACGTGTTGTTTAGGAAAAACAAGATAATTTCGCACAATGCGGGATTTCCTTAAAACGTGGTTTTCTGACAAATATTGACAAAAGAAAATTCTCCTGTGGGTTCTCTTTTGAGGCTACAAGTTTCAAATTACATGCCACACCAAATCCTTCGAGTTACAACGTGTTGTTTAGGAAATACAAGCTAATTTCGTACTATGTATTATTCCTTCTCGTAAAGTGTTTCCAATAAGTAAGTATCTGTCTTTACTCTGCAACACTGTATTTCCTTATAACGTGGTATTCTTACATATTCTTTCGAGAGAATACACTACTGTGCCTTCTCTTTTGAGGCTACACGCTTAGACATACTCGCAACACCAAAGCTTTTCGAGTTACAGCGTGTTGTTTAGGAAAAACAAGATGATTTCGCACTATGCAGGACTTCCTTAAAACGTGGTTTTCTGAAAAAAATTTGACGAAAGAAAATTCTCTTGTGGGTTTTCTTTTGAGGCTACACGTTTAGATGTAAACATCACACCAAATCTTTTCGAGTTACAACGTGTTGTTTAGGAGATACAAGCTAATTTTGTACCATGCGTTATTTCTTCTCATTAAGTGTTTCCAATACATAAGTATTTGTCTTTTCTCTGCAACACCGTATCCTTATTACGTGGTATTCTTACATATTCTTTCGAGAGAAAACTCTCCTGTGGGTTCTCTTTTGAGGCTACATGCTTAGACATACAAGTAACACCAAAGCTTTTCGAGTTACAACGTGTTGTTTAGGAAAAACAAGATAATTTCGCACAATGCGGGATTTCCTAAAAACGTGATTTCTGAAAAATTTTCACGAAAGAAAATTCTCCTGTGGGTTCTCTTTTGAGGCTACACATTTAGACGTACACGCCACACCAAATCTTTTCGAGTTACAACGTGTTGTTTAGGAGATACAAGCTAATTTTGAACGATGCGTTATTTCATCTCTAAAAGTGTTTCCAATAAGTACCTATTTGTCTTTAGTCTGCAACGCTGTATTTCCTTAGAACGTGGTATTCTTACATCTTATTTCGAGAGAAAACACTCCTGTACGTTCGCTTTTGAGGATACACGCTTAGACATACACGCAACACCAAAGCTTTTCAAGTTACAACGTGTTGTTTAGGAAAAACAAGATAATTTCACACGATGCGGGATTACCGTAAAACGTGGTTTTCTGACATATTTTGACGAAAGAAAATTCTCCTGTGGGTTCTCTTTTGAGGCTACACATTTAGACGTACATGCCACACCAACTCTTTTCGAGTTACAATGTGTTGTTTAGGAGATACAAGCTAATTTTGTACGATGCGTTATTTCTTCTCATAAAGTGTTTCCAATATGTACGTATTTGTCTTTATTCTGCAACATTGTATTTCCTTATAACGTGGTATTCTTAAATATTCTTTCGAGAGAAAACTCTCCTGTGCGTTCTCTTTTGAGGCTACACCCTTAGACATACACGCCACACCAAATCTTTTCGAGTTACAACGTGTTGTTTAGGAGATACAAACTAATTTTGAACGATGTTTTATTTCTTCTCGTAAAGTGTTTCCAATACATACGTATTTGTCTTTATTCCGCAATACTGTATTTCCTTATAACGTGGTGTTCTTACATATTCTTTCGAGAGATAACTCTCCTCTGCGTTCTCTTTTGAGACTACACGCTTAGACATACACGTAACACCAAAGCTTTTCGAGTTACAACGTGTTGTTTAGGAAAATCAAGATAATTTCGCACAATGCGGGATTTCCTAAAAACGTGATTTCTGAAACATTTTGAAGAAAGAAAATTCTCCTCTGGGTTCTCTTTTGAGACTACACGTTTAGTCGTACACGCCACACCAAATCGTTTCGAGTTACAACGTGTTGTTAAGGAGATACAAGCTAATTTTGAACGATGCATTATTTCATCTCTAAAAGTGTTTCCAATACGTACGTATTTGTCTTTAGTCTACAACACTGTATTTCCTAGAACGTGGTATTCTTACATCTTCTTTCGAGAGAAAACTCTCCTGTGCATTCGCTTTTGAGGCTACATGCTTAGACATACACGCAACACCAAATCTTTTCAAGTTACAACGTGTTGTTTAAGAAAAACAAGATAATTTCACACGATGCGGGATTTCCTTAAAACGTGGTTTTCTGACATATTTTGACGAACAAAAATTCTCCTGTGGGTTCTCTTTTGAGGCTACACATTTAGACGTATATGCCACACCAAATCTTTTCGAGTTACAACGTGTTGTTTAGGAGATACAAGCTAATTTTGTATGATGCGTTATTTCTTCTCGTAAAGTGTTTACAATGTGTACATATTTGTCTTTATTCTGCAACACTGTATTTCCTTATAACGTGGTATTCTTACATGTTCTCTCGAGAGAAAACTCTCCTGTGGGTTCTCTTTTGAGGCTACACGTTTAGATGTACACGCCACACCAATCTTTTTGAGTTACAACGTGTTGTTTAGGAGATACAAGCTAATTTTGAACGATGCATTATTTCTTCGTGTAGCCTCAAAAGAGAACCCACAGGAGAATTTTCTTTCATCAAAATTTGTCAGAAACCTCGTTTTAAGGAAATCTCGCATCCTGTGAAATTATCTTGTTTTTCACAAACAAAATGTTGTAACACGAAAAGCTTTGGTGTGGCGTGTATATCTAGGCGTGTAGCCTCAAAAGAGAATGCAGAGGAGAGTTTTCTCTCGAAAGAATATGTAAGAATACCACGTTATAAGTAAATACAGTGTTGCAGAGTAAAGATAAATAGGTACAGATTGTAAATACTTTATGAGAAGAATTAATGCATGTTACAAAATTAGCTTGTATCTCCTAAACAACACCTTGTAACTCGAAAGGATTTGGTGTGGCGTGTAGGTCTAAATGCTTAGCCTCATAAGAGAACCCACAGGAGAATTTTCTTTCCTTAAAACTTGTCAGAAACCACGTCTTAAGGAAATCCCGCATCGTACGAATAAAAAAAATAACAATAAAAAAAATTCTAAAGAAAAGCAAATAAATTGTATCAAGCCTAAAAAAAAAAGAAAAAGAAAAAAAAAAGAAAAAAAAAGAAAGAATATGTAAGAATACCACGTTATAAGGAAATAAAGTGTTGCAGATTAAAGATAAATAGGTACGTATTGTAAATACTTTATGAGAAGAAATAACGCATGGTACAAAATTAGCTTGTATCTCCTAAACAACACCTTGTAACTCGAAAGCATTTGGTGTGGCGTGTACGTGTAAACGTGTAGCCTCATAAGAGAACCCACAGGAGAACTTTCTTACGGCAAAATTTTTTCAGAAAACCACGTTTTATGGAAATCTCGCATCCTGAGAAATTATCTTGTTTTTCCTAAACAGCACGTTGTAACTCGAAAAGATTTGGTGTGGCTCGTACGTCTAAACGTGTAGCCTCCAAAGTGAACCCACAGGAGAATTTTCTTTCATCAAAATTTGTCAGAAACCACGTTTTAAGGAAATCTCACATCGTGTGAAATTATCTTGTTTTTCCTAAACAACACGTTGTAACTCGAAAAGCTTTGGTGTTGCGTGTTTGTCTAAGCGTGTAGCCTCAAAAGAGAATGCACAGGAGAGTTTTCTCTCAAAAGAATATGTAAGAATACCACGTTATAAGGAAATACAGTGTTGCAGAGTAAAGACAAATAAGTACGTATTGGAAACACTTTACAAGAAGAAATAATGCATCGTACAAAATTTTTCCTAAACTACATGTTGTAACTTGAATAGCTTTGGTGTTGCCTGTATGTCTAAGTGTGTAGCCACAAAAGGGAACGCACAGGACAGTTTTCTATCGAAAGACTATGTAAGAATACCACGTTATAAGGAAATACAATGTTGCAGAGTAAAGACAAATACGTACGTATTGGAAACACTTTATGAGAAGAATTAACACATTGTAAAATATTAGCTTGTATCTCCTAAACAACACGTTGTAACTCGAACAGATTTGGTGTGGCGTGTACGTCTAAACATGTAGCCTCAAAAGAGAACCCACAGGAGAACTTTCTATTGTCAAATTTTTCAGAAAACCACGTTTATGGAAATCTCGCATCGTGCGAAATTATCTAGTTTTTCCTAAACAACACGTTGTAACTCGAAAAGCTTTGGTGTTGCTTGTATGTCTAAACATGTAGCCTCAAAAGAGAACGCTCAGGAGAGTTTTCCCTCGAAAGAATATGTAAGAATACCACGTTATAAGGAAATACAGTGTTGCAGAGAAAGACAAATACGTACGTATTGGAAACAATTTACGATTAGAAATAACACATCGTACAAAATTAGCCTGTATCTCCTAAACAACACGTGGTAACTCGAAAGGATTTGGTGTGGCGTGCATGTCTAAACGTGTAGCATCATAAGAGAACCCACAGGAGAATTTTCTTTCTTCAAAATTTGTCAGAACACAATTGTTTAAGGAAATCCGAGAACGCACAGGAGAGTTTTCTCTCGAAATAATATGTAAGAATACCACGTTATAAGGAAATACAGTGTTGCAGAGTAGAGGCAAATACATACTTATTGGAAAAACTTAAACTTTACGAGAAGAAATAATGCATCGTAAAAAAATTAGCTTGTATCTCCTAAACAACATGTTGTAACTTAAAAAGATTTGGTGTGGCCTGTACGTCTAAACGTGTAGTCTCAAATGAGAACCCATAGGAGAATTTTCTTTGGTCAAAATTTGTCAGAAAATCACGTATTAAGGAAATCCCTCTTCGTGCGAAATTATCTTGTTTTTCCTAAACAACACGTTGTAACGCGAAAATCTTTGGTATTGCGTGTATGTCTAAGCGTGTAGCCTCAAAAGAGGACACACAGGAAAGTTTTCTCTCAAAAGAATATGTAAGAATACCACGTTATAAGGAAATACAGTGTTGCAGACTAAAGGCAAATACGTACCTATTGGAAACACCTTACAAGAAGAAATAAAGCATCGTAAAAAATTAGCTTGTATCTCCTAAACAACAGTTTGTAACTCGAAAAGATTTGGTGTGGCATGCACGTCTAAACGTGTAGCCTCAAAAGATAACCCACAGGAGAAATTTTTTTCGTTAATATTTCTCAGAAAACCATGTTTTAAGGAAATCACTCATCGTGCGAAATTATCTTGCTTTTCCTAAACAACATGTTGTAACTCGAAAAGCTTTGATGTTGCGTTTCCAATACATATGTATTATCCTTTACTCTGCAACACTGTATTTCCTTACAACGTGGTATTCTTACATATTCTTTCGAGAGAAAACTCTCCTGTGCGTTCTCTTTTGGGGCTACACGCTTAGACATACACGCAACACCAAAGCTTTTCGAGTTAAAACGTTTTGTTTAGGAAAAACAAGATAATTTCGCATGATGCGGTATTTCCTTCATACGTGGTTTTCTGACAAATTTTGACCAAAGAAAATTCTCCTATGGTTTCTCTTTTGAGGCTACACGATTAGACGTACAGGCCACACCAAATCTTTTTAAGTTACAACGTGTTGTTTAGGAGATACAAGCTAATTTTGTAAGATGCGTTATTTCTTCTCGTAAAGTTTTTACAATACGTAAATATTTATCTTTACTCTGCAACACTGTATTTCCTAATAACGTGGTATTCTTATATATTCTTTCGAGAAAAAAACTCTCCTTTGCATTCTCTTTTGAGGCTACACGCTTAGACATACACGCAACACCAAAGGTTTTCGCGTTACAACGTGTTGCTTAGGAAAAACAAGATAATTTAGCACGATGCAGGATTTCCTTAAAACGTGGTTTTCTGACAAATTTTGATGAACAAAAATTCTCCTGTGGGTTCTCGTTTGAGGCTACACGTTTAGACGTACACACCACACCAAATCTTTTCGAGTTATAACGTGATGTTTAGGAGATACATACTAATTTTGTACGATGCCTTATTTCTTCTCGTAAAGTTTAAGTGTTTCCAATAAGTACGTATTTGTCTTTACTCTGCAACACTGTATTTCCTTATAACGTGGTATTCTTACATATTCTTTCGAGAGAAAACTCTCCTGTGCGTTCTCTTTTGAGGCTACATGCTTTGACATACACGCAACACCAAAGCTTTTCGAGTTACAATGTGTTGTTTAGGAAAAACAAGATAATTTAGCAAGATGCGGGATTTCCTTAAAACGTGGTTTTCTGACAAATTTTGACGAAAGAAAATACTCCTGTGGGTTCTCTTTGGAGGCTACACATTTAGACGTACACACCACATCAAATCTTTTCGAGTTACATCGTGTTGTTTAGGAGATACAAGCTAATTTTTTTACGAAACGTTATTTCTTCTCATAAAGTTTAAGTGTTTCCATTACGTAAATATTTGCCTTTACTCTGCAACACTGTATTTCCTTATAACGTGGTATTCTTGCATATTCTTTCGAGAGAAAACTCACCTGTGCATTCTCCTTTGAGGCTACGTGCTTAGATATACACACAACACCAAAGCTTTTCGAGTTACAACGTGTTATTTAGGAAAAACAACATAATTTCGCACGATGCGGGATTTCCTTAAAACGTGGTTTTCTGACAAATTTTGAAGAAATAAAACTCTCCTGTGGGTACTCTTTTGAGGCTACACGTTTAGACGTACATGCCACACCAAATCTTTTCGAGTTCCAACGTGTTGTTTAGGACATACAACCTAATTTTGCAAGATGCGTTATTTCTCTCATAAAGTGTTTCCAATACATATGTATTAGTCTTTACTCTGCAACACTGTATTTCCTTGTAATGTGGTATCCTTACATATTCTTTCGAGAGAAAACTCTACTGTGCGTTCTCTTTTGAGGCTACACGCAGGGAAAACTCTCCTGTGCCTTCTCTTTTGAGGCTCCATCCTTACACATACACGCAACACCAAAGCTTTTCGAGTTACAACATGTTGTTTAAGAAAAAGGAGATGATTTTGCACAATGCGGGATTAGCTTAAAACGTGGTTTTCTGAAAAATTTTGACGAAAGAAAATTCTCCTGTGTGTTCTCTTTTGAGGCTACATATTTAGACGTACATGCCACACCAAATCTTTTCGAATTACAACGTGTTGTTTAGGAGATACAAGCTAATTTTGTACAATGCGTTAATTCTTCTTGTAAAGTGTTTCCGATATGTACATATTTGTCTTTACTCTGCAACACTGTATTTCCTTAAAACGTGGTTTTCTTACATATTCTTTCGAGAGAAAACTATCCAGTGCGTTCCCTTTTGAGGCTACACACTTAGACATACAGGTAACACCAAAGCTTTTCGAGTTACAATGTGTTGTTTATGAAAAACAAGATAATTTCGCACGATGCGGGATTTCCTTAAAACGTGGTTTTCTGACAAATTTTGTCGAAAGAAAATTCTCCTGTGGGTTATCTTTTGAGGCTTCACGTTTAGACGTGCACACCACACCAAATCCTTTCGAGTTACCACGTGTTGTTTAGGAGATACAAGCTAATTTTATACGATGCGTTATTTCTTCTCCTAAAGTGTTTCCAATACGTACATATTTGTCTTTACTCTGCAACACTGTATTTCCTTATAACGTGGTATTCTTACATATTCTGTGGCGAGAAAACTATCCTGTGCGTTCCCTTTTGAGGCTACACACTTAGACATACAGGCAACACCAAAACTTTTCGAGTTACAACGTGTTGTTTAAGAAAAACAAGATAATTTCGCACGATGCGGGATTTCCGTAAAAAGTGGTGTTCTGACAAATTTTGACGAAAGAAAATTCTCCTGTTGGTTCTCTTTCGAGGCTACACGTTTAGACGTGCACGCCACACCAAATCTTTTCGAGTTATCACGTGTTGTTTAGGAGATACAAGCTAATTTTTTACGAAGCGTTATTTCTTCTCGTAAAGTGTTTCCAAAAAGTATGTATTTGTCTTTACTCTGCAACACTGTATTTCCTTATAACGTTGTATTCTTACATGTTCTTTCGAGAGAAAAATCTCCTGTGCGTTCTCTTAAGTGGCTACACGCATAGACATACATGCAATACCAAAGCTTTGCGAGTTACAACGTGTTGTTTAGGAAAAACAAGATAATTTTCACGATGCGGGATATCCTTAAAACGTGGTTTTCTGACAAATTTTAATGAAAGAAAGTTCTCCTGTGCGTTGTCTTTTGAGGCTACAGGTTTAGACGTACACGCCACACCAAATCTTTCGAGTTATAACGTGTTGTTTAGGAGATACAAGCAAATTTTTTTACGATACGTTATTTCTTCTCCTAAAGTGTTTCCAATATGTACTTATTTGTCTTTACTCTGCAACACTGTATTTCCTTATAACGTGGTATTCTTACATATTCTTTCGAGAGAAAACTCTCCTGTGCATTCTCTTTTGAGGCTACACGCTTAGACAAACATTCAACACCAAAGCTTTTCGAGTTACACCGTGTTGTTTAGGAAAAACAAGATAATTTTGCACGATGCGAGATTTCCTTAAAACGTGTTTTCTGACAAATTTTGATGAAAGAAAATTCTCCTGTGAGTTCCCTTTTGAGGCTACACGTTTAGACGTACACGTCACACCAAATCTTTTCGAGTTACAACGTGTTGTTTAGGAGATACAAGCTAATTTTTTACGATGCGTTATTTCTTCTCGTAAAATGTGTCCAATACGTACTTATTTGTCTTTACTCTGCAACACTGTATTTCCTTATAACGTGGTATTCTTACATATTCTTTCGAGAGAAAACTCTCCTGTGCGTTCTCTTTTGAGGCTACACGCTTAGACATACACGCAGCACCAAAGCTTTCCGAGTTACAACGTGTTGTTTAGGAAAAACAAGATAATTTCCACGATGCGGGATTTCCATAAAACATGGTTTTCTGACAAATTTTGACGAAAGAAAATTATCCTGTGAGTTCTCTTTTGAGGCTACACGTTTAGACGTAAACGCCACACCAAATCTTTTCGAGTTACATCGTGTTGTTTAGGAGATACAAGCTAATTTTGTACGATGCGTTATTACTTCTCGTAAAGTGTTTCCAATACCTACGTATTTGTCTTTACTCTGCAACACTGTATTTCCTTATAACGTGGTATTCTTATATATTCTTTCGAGAGAAATCTCTCCTGTGCATTCTCTTTTGAGGCCACACGTTTAGACATACACGCAACACCAAATCTTTTCGAGTTACGAAGTGTTGTGCAGGAAAAACAAGATAATTTCGCACAATGCGGGATTTCCTTAATACGTGGATTCTGACAAATTTTGACGAAAGAAAATTCTCCTGTGTGTTCTCTTTTGAGGCTACATATTTAGACGTACACGCCACACCAAATCTTTTCGAATTACAACGTATTGTTTAGGAGATACAAGCTAATTTTGTACAATGCGTTAATTCTTCTCATAAAGTGTTTCCAATACGTACATATTTGTCTTTACTCTGCAACACTGTATTTCTTAAAACGTGGTATTCTTACATATTCTTTCAAGAGAAAACTATCCTGTGCATTCCCTTTTGAGGCTACACACTTAGACAGACAGGCAACAACAAAGCTTTTCGAGTTACAACGTGTTGTTTATGAAAAACAAGATAATTTCGCACGATGCGGGATTTCCTTAAAACGTGGTTTTCTGACAAATTTTGACGAAAGAAAATTCTCCTGTGGGTTCCCTTTTGAGGCTTCACGTTTAGACGTGCACGCCACACCAAATCGTTTCGAGTTACCACATGTTGTTTAGGAGATACAAGCTAATTTTGTACGCTGCGTTATTTCTTCTCATAAAGTGTTTCCAATACGTATGTAGTTGTCTTTACTCTGCAACACTGTATTTCCTTATAACGTGGTATTCTTACATATTCTGTCGAGAGAAAACTATCCTGTGCGTTCCCTTTTGAGGCTACACACTTAGACATACAGGCAACACCAAAACCTTTCAAGTTACAACGTGTTGTTTATGAAAAACAAGATAAGTTCGCACGATGCGGGATTTCCTTAAAACGTGGTGTTCTGACAAATTTTGACGAAAGAAAATTCTCCTGTTGGTTCTCTTTTGAGGCTACACGTTTAGACGTGCACACCACACCAAATCTCTTCGAGTTACCACGTGTTGTTTAGGAGATACAAGCTAATTTTTTACGATGCGTTATTTCTTCTCTTAAAGTGTTTCCAATAAGTACGTATTTGTCTTTACTCTGCAACACTGTATTTCCTTATAACGTTGTATTCTTACATGTTCTTTCGAGAGAAAAATCTCCTGTGCCTTCTCTTAAGTGGCTACACACATAGACATACATGCAGCACCAAACCTTTTCGAGTTACAACGTGTTGTTTAGGAAAAAGAAGATAATTTTGCACGATGCGGGATATCCTTAAAACGTGGTTTTCTGACAAATTTTGACGAAAGAAAGTTCTCCTGTGGGTTCTCTTTTGAGGCTACAAGTTTAGACGTATGAGCCACACCAAATCTTTTCGAGGTACAACGTGTTGTTTACGAGATACAAGCAAATTTTTTACGATGCGTTTTTCTTCTCCTAAAGTGTTTCCAATATGTACTTATTTGTCTTTACTCTGCAAAATTGTATTTCCTTATAACGTGGTATTCTTACATATTCTTTCGAGAGAAAACTCTCCTGTGCGTTCTCTTTTGAGGCTACACGCTTAGACAAACACTCAACACCAAAGCTTTTCGAGTTACACCGTGTTGTTTAGTAAAAACAAGATAATTTTGCACGATGCGAGATTTCCTTAAAACGTGTTTTCTGACAAATTTTGGTGAAAGAAAATTCTCCTGTGAGTTCTCTTTTGAGGGTACATGTTTAGACGTACATGTCACACCAAATCTTTTCGAGTTACAACGTGTTGTTTAGGAGATACAATCTAATTTTTTACGATGCGTTATTTCTTCTCATAAATTGTGTCCAATACTTACTTATTTGTCTTTACTCTGCAACACTGTATTTCCTTATAACGCAGTATTCTTACATATTCTTTCGAGAGAAAACTCTCCTGTGCGTTCTCTTTTGAGGCTACACGCTTAGACATACACGCAGCACCAAAACTTTTCGAGTTACAACGTGTTGTTTAGGAAAAACAAGATAATTTCCACGATGCAGGATTTCCATAAAACGTGGTTTTCTGACAAATTTTGACGAAAGAAAATACTCCTGTAAGTTCACTTTTGAGGCTACACGTTTAGACGTACACGCCACACCAAATCTTTTCGAGTTACATCGTGTTGTTTAGGAGATACAAGCTAATTTTGTACGATGCGTTATTTCTTCTCGTAAAGTGTTGCCAATACGAATGTATTTGTCTTTACTCTGCAACACTGTATTTCCTTAAAACGTGGTATTCTTACATATTCTTTCGAGAAAAAACTCTCCTGTGCCTTCTCTCTTGAGGCTACACGCTTAGACATACAGGCAACACCAAAGCTTTTCATGTTACAACGTGTTGTTTAGGAAAAACAAGATAATTTCACAAGATGCGGGATTTCCTTAAAACGTGGTTTTCTGAAAAATTTTGACCAAAGAAAATTCTCCTGTTGGTTCTCTTTTGAGGCTACACGTTTAGACGTACATGCCACACCAAATCCTTTTCAGTTACAACGTGTTGTTTAGGAGATACAGACTAATTTTGTACGATGCCTTATTTTTTCTCGTAAGGTGTTGCCAATACGTACATATTTGTCTTTACTCTGCAACTCTGTATTTCCTTAAAACGTGGTATTCTTACATATTCTTTCGAAAGAAAACTCTCCTGTGCCTTCTCTTTTGAGGCTACACGTTTAGACGTACACGACACAGAAAATATTTCGAGTTACAACGTGTTGTTTAGGAGATAAAAGCTAATTTTGTACGATGCTTTATTTCTTCTCGTAAAGTGTTTCCTATACATAAGTATTTGTATTTACACTGCAACATTGTATTTCCTTATAACGTGGTATTCTTACATATTCTTTCGAGAGAAAACTATCCTGTGCCTTCTCTTTTGAGGCTACACGCTTAGACATACACGCAACACCAAAGCTTTTCGAGTTACGACATGTTGTTTAGGAAAAACAAGATAATTTCGCACGATGTGGGACTTCCTTAAAACGTGGTTTTCTGACAAATATTGACGAACGAAAATTATCCTGTGGGTTCTCTTTTGAGGCTACATGTTTACACGTACACGCCACACCAAATATTTTCGAGTTACAACGTGTTGTTTAGGAGATACAAGCTAATTTTGTACGATGCGTTATTTCTTCTCGTAAAGTGTTTCCAATACGTATGTATTTGTCTTTACTCTGCAACACTGTATTTCCTTATAACGTGGTATTCTTACATATTCTTTCGAGAGAAACTCTCCTGTGCCTTCTCTTTTGAGGCCACACGTTTAGACATACACGCAACACCAAAGCTTTTCGAGTTACAACGTGTTGTTTAGGGTTCTCTTTTGAGGCTACACGAAGAAATAATGCATCGTTCAAAATTAGCTTGGAAACACTTTATGAGAAAAATTAACGCATTATAAAAAATTAGCTTGTCTCTCCTAAACAACACGTTGTAACTCGTGTAGCCTCAAAAGAGAACCCACAGGAGAATTTTCTCTCAAAAGAAGATGTAAGAATACCACGTTGTAAGGAAATACAGTGTTGTAGACTAAAGACAAATACGTACGTACTGGAAACACTTTTAGAGATGAAATATCGCTTCGTTCAAAATTAGCTTGTATCTCCTTAACAACACGTTGTCACTCGAAACGATTTGGTGTGGGGTGTACGACTAAACTTGTAGCCTCAAAAGAGAACCCAGAGGAGATTTTTCTTCTTTCAAAATTTTTCAGAAATCACGTTTTTAGGAAATCCCGCATTGTGCGAAATTATCTTGTTTTTCCTAAACAACATGTTGTAACTCGAAAAGCTTTGGTGTTACTTGTATATCTAAGCGTGTAGCCTCAAAAGAGAATGCACAGGAGAGTTTTCTCTCAAAAGAATATGTAAGAATACCACGTTATAAGGAAATACAGTGTTGCAGAATAAAGACAAATACGTACGTATTGGAAACACTTTATGAGAAGAAATAACGCATCATACAAAATTAGCTTGTATCTCCTAAACAACACGTTGTAACTCGAAAAGAGTTGGTGTGTCATGTACGTCTAAATGTGTAGCCTCAAAAGAGAACCCACAGGAGAATTTTCTTTCGTCAAAATATGTCAGAAAATCACGTTTTATGGTAATCCCGCATCGTGCGAAATTATCTTGGTTTTCCTAAACAACACGTTGTAACATGAAAAGCTTTGCTGTTGCGTGTATGTCTAAGCCTGTATCCTCAAAAGCCAATGCACAGGAGTGTTTTCTCTTGAAATAAGATGTAAGAATACCACGTTCGAAGGAAATACAGTGTTGCAGGCTAAAGACAAATAGGTACTTATTGGAAACACTTTTAGAGATGAAATAACGCATCGTTCAAAGTTAGGTTGTATCTCCTAAACAACACGTTGTAACTTGAAACTGTTTGGTGTGGTGTTTACATCTAAATGCGTAGCCTCAAAAGAGAACCCACAGGAGAATTTTCTTTCGTCAAAATTTTTCAGAAATCACGTTTTTAGGAAATCCCGCATTGTGCGAAATTATCTTGTTTTTCCTAAACAACACGTTGTAACTCGAAAAGCTTTGGTGTTACGTGTATGTCTAAGCATGTAGCCTCAAAAGAGAACGCACAGGAGAGATTTCTCTCGAAAGAATATGTAAGAATACCACATTATAAGGAAATACGGTGTTGCAGAGTAAAGACAAATTCTTACATATTTGAAACACTTAACGAGAAGAAATAACACATGGTACGAAATTAGCTTGTATCTCCGAAACAACACGTTGTAACTCGAAAAGATTTGCTGTGTTGTTTACATCTAAACGTGTAGCCTCAAAAGAGTACCCACTGGAGAATTTTCTCTCGTCAAAATTTTTTCAGAAAACCACGTTTTAAGGAAGTCCTGCATCATGCAAAATCATCTTGTTTTCCTAAACAACACGTTGTAACTCGAAAAGCTTTGGTGTTGCGTGTATGTCTAAGCGTGTAGCCTCAAAAGAGAATGCACAGTAGAGTATTCTCTCGAAAGAATATGTAAGAATACCACGTTATAAGGAAATACAGTATTGCAGAGTAAAGACAGATACTTACTTATTGGAAACACTTTACGAGAAGGAATAATACATCGTACAAAATTAGCTTGTATTTCCTAAACAACACGTTGTAACTCGAAGGATTTGGTGTGGCGTGTAAGTTGAAACGTGTAGCCTCAACAGAGAACCCACAGGAGAATTTTCTTTCGTCAAATTTGTCAGAAAACCACGTTTTAAGGAAATCCCGCATTGTGCGAAATTATCTTGTTTTTCCTAAACAACACGTTGTAACTCCAAAAGCTTTGGTGTTGCGTGTATGTCTAAACGTGTGGCCTCAAAGGAGAACGCACAGGAGAGTTTTCTCTCGAAAGAATATATAAGAATACCACGTTATAAGGAAATACAGTGTTGCAGAGTAAAGACAAATACGTATGTATTGGAAACACTTTACGAGAAGAAATAATGCATCTTACAAAATTAGCTTGTATCTCCTAAACAACATGTTGTTACTCGAAAAGATTTGGTGTGGCATGTAAGTCTAAACGTGTAGCCTCAAAAGAGAACCCACAGGAGAATTTTCTTTCGTCAAAATTTGTCAGAAAAAAACGTTTTAAGGAAATCCCGCATCGTGCGAAATTATCTTGTTTTTCCTAAACAACACGTTGTAACTCGAAAAGCTTTGGTGCTGCGTGTATGTCTAAGCATGTAGCCTTAAAAGAGAACGCACAGGAGAGTTTTCTCTCGAACGAATATGTAAGAATACCACGTTATAAGGAAATACAGTGTTGCAGAGTAAAGATAGATACATACGTATTTGAAACACTTTACGAGAAGAAATAATGCATCGTACAAAATTAGCTTGTATTTCCTAAAAAGCACATTGTAACTCGAAAGGTTTTGGTGTGGCGTGTACGTCTAAATGTGTAGCCACAAAAGAGAACCCACAGGAGAATTTTCTTTCGTCAAAATTTTTCAGAAAACCACGTTTTAAGGAAATCCCGCGTCCTGTGAAATCATCTTCTTTTTCCTAAACTACATGTTGTAACTTGAATAGCTTTGGTGTTGCCTGTATGTCTAAGTGTGTAGCCACAAAAGGGAACGCACAGGACAGTTTTCTATCGAAAGAATATGTAAGAATACCACGTTATAAGGAAATACAATGTTGCAGAGTAAAGACAAATACGTACGTATTGGAAACACTTTATGAGAAGGATTATCACGTTGTAAAATATTAGCTTGTATCTCCTAAACAACCCGTTGTAACTCGAACAGATTTGGTGTGGCGTGTACGTCTAAATATGTAGCCTCAAAAGAGAACCCACAGGAGAACTTTCTATTGTCAAATTTTTCAGAAAACCACGTTTATGGAAATCTCGCATCGTGCGAAATTATCTAGTTTTTCCTAAACAACACGTTGTAACTCGAAAAGCTTTGGTGTTGCTTGTATGTCTAAAAATGTAGCCTCAAAAGAGAACGCTCAGGAGAGTTTACCCTCGAAAGAATATGTAAGAATACCACGTTATAAGGAAATACAGTGTTGCAGAGAAAGACAAATACGTACGTATTGGAAACAATTTACGAGAAGAAATACCACATCATACAAAATTAGCCTGTATCTCCTAAACAACACGTGGTAACTCGAAAGGATTTGGTGTGGCGTGCATGTCTAAACGTATAGCATCATAAGAGAACCCACAGGAGAATTTTCTTTCTTCAAAATTTGTCAGAACACAACGGTTTAAGGAAATCCGAGAACGCACAGGAGAGTTTTCTCTCGAAATAATATGTAAGAATACCACGTTATAAGGAAATACAGTGTTGCAGAGTAGAGGCAAATACATACTTATTGGTAAAACTTAAACTTTACGAGAAGAAATAATGCATCGTAAAAAAATTAGCTTGTATCTCCTAAACAACATGTTGTAACTTAAAAAGATTTGGTGTGGCCTGTACGTCTAAACGTGTAGTCTCAAATGAGAACCCATAGGAGAATTTTCTTTGGTCAAAATTTGTCAGAAAATCACGTATTAAGGAAATCCCTCTTCATGCGAAATTATCTTGTTTTTCCTAAACAACACGTTGTAACGCGAAAATCTTTGGTATTGCGTGTATGTCTAAGAGTGTAGCCTCAAAAGAGGACGCACAGGAAAGTTTTCTCTCGAAAGAATATGTAAGAATACCACGTTATAAGGAAATACAGTGTTGCAGACTAAAGGCAAATACGTACCTATTGGAAACACCTTACAAGAAGAAATAAAGCATCGTAAAAAAATTAGCTTGTATC
The DNA here is from genome assembly GCF_947179515.1 of Apodemus sylvaticus. NCBI lineage: Eukaryota > Metazoa > Chordata > Mammalia > Rodentia > Muridae > Apodemus > Apodemus sylvaticus. The sequence goes on from NW_026263424.1 coordinate 108,188, forward strand.
TCCTAAACAACAGTTTGTAACTCGAAAAGATTTGGTGTGGCGTACACGTCTAAACGTGCAGCCTCAAAAGATAACCCACAGGAAAATTTTTTTTCGTTAATATTTCTCAGAAAACCATGTTTTAAGGAAATCACTCATCGTGCGAAATTATCTTGCTTTTCCTAAACAACACGTTGTAACTCGAAAAGCTTTGATGTTGCGTTTCCAATACATATGTATTTTCCTTTACTCTGCAACACTGTATTTCCTTACAACGTGGTATTCTTACATATTCTTTCGAGAGAAAACTCTCCTATGCGTTCTCTTTTGGGGCTACACGCTTAGACATACACGCAACACCAAAGCTTTTCGAGTTAAAACGTTTTGTTTAGGAAAAACAAGATAATTTCGCATGATGCGGTATTTCCTTCATACGTGGTTTTCTGACATTTTGACCAAAGAAAATTCTCCTATGGTTTCTCTTTTGAGGCTACACGATTAGACGTACACGCCACACCAAATCTTTTTAAGTTACAACGTGTTGTTTAGGAGATACAAGCTAATTTTGTAAGATGCGTTATTACTTCTCGTAAAGTTTTTCCAATACGTAAATATTTGTCTTTACTCTGCAACACTGTATTTCCTAATAACGTGGTATTCTTATATATTCTTTCGAGAAAAAAACTCTCCTTTGCATTCTCTTTTGAGGCTACACGCTTAGACATACACGCAACACCAAAGGTTTTCGCGTTACAACGTGTTGCTTAGGAAAAACAAGATAATTTCGCACGATGCAGGATTTCCTTAAAACGTGGTTTTCTGACAAATTTTGATGAACGAAAATTCTCCAGTGGGTTCTCGTTTGAGGCTACACGTTTAGACGTACACACCACACCAAATCTTTTCGAGTTATAACGTGATGTTTAGGAGATACATACTAATTTTTTTCGATGCCTTATTTCTTCTCGTAAAGTTTAAGTGTTTCCAATAAGTACGTATTTGTCTTTACTCTGCAACACTGTATTTCCTTATAACGTGGTATTCTTACATATTCTTTAGAGAGAAAACTCTCCTGTGCATTCTCTTTTGAGGCTACATGCTTTGACATACACGCAACACCAAAGCTTTTCGAGTTACAATGTGTTGTTTAGGAAAAACAAGATAATTTAGCACGATGCGGGATTTCCTTAAAACGTGGTTTTCTGACAAATTTTGACGAAAGAAAATACTCCTGTGGGTTCTCTTTTGAGGCTACACATTTAGACGTACACACCACATCAAATCTTTTCGAGTTACATCGTGTTGTTTAGGAGATACAAGCTAATTTTTTTACGAAGCGTTATTTCTTCTCATAAAGTTTAAGTGTTTCCATTACGTAAATATTTGCCTTTACTCTGCAACACTGTATTTCCTTATAACGTGGTATTCTTGCATATTCTTTCGAGAGAAAACTCTCCTGTGCATTCTCCTTTGAGGCTACGTGCTTAGATATACACACAACACCAAAGCTTTTCGAGTTACAACGTGTTATTTAGGAAAAACAACATAATTTCGCACGATGCGGGATTTCCTTAAAACGTGGTTTTCTGACAAATTTTGAAGAAATAAAACTCTCCTGTGGGTACTCTTTTGAGGCTACACGTTTAGACGTACATGCCACACCAAATCTTTTCGAGTTCCAACGTGTTGTTTAGGACATACAAGCTAATTTTGCAAGATGCGTTATTTCTCTCATAAAGTGTTTCCAATACATATGTATTAGTCTTTACTCTGCAACACTGTATTTCCTTGTAATGTGGTATCCTTACATATTCTTTCGAGAGAAAACTCTACTGTGCGTTCTCTTTTGAGGCTACACGCAGGGAAAACTCTCCTGTGCCTTCTCTTTTGAGGCTCCATCCTTACACATACACGCAACACCAAAGCTTTTCGAGTTACAACATGTTGTTTAGGAAAAAGGAGATGATTTTGCAGGATGCGGGATTAGCTTAAAACGTGGTTTTCTGAAAAATTTTGACGAAAGAAAATTCTCCTGTGTGTTCTCTTTTGAGGCTACATATTTAGACGTACATGCCACACCAAATCTTTTCGAATTACAACGTGTTGTTTAGGAGATACAAGCTAATTTTGTACAATGCGTTAATTCTTCTTGTAAAGTGTTTCCGATATGTACGTATTTGTCTTTACTCTGCAACACTGTATTTCCTTAAAACGTGGTTTTCTTACATATTCTTTCGAGAGAAAACTATCCTGTGCGTTCCCTTTTGAGGCTACACACTTAGACATACAGGTAACACCAAAGCTTTTCGAGTTACAATGTGTTGTTTATGAAAAACAAGATAATTTCGCACGATGCGGGATTTCCTTAAAACGTGGTTTTCTGACAAATTTTGACGAAAGAAAATTCTCCTGTGGGTTCTCTTTTGAGGCTTCACGTTTAGACGTGCACACCACACCAAATCCTTTCGAGTTACCACGTATTGTTTAGGAGATACAAGCTAATTTTATACGATGCGTTATTTCTTCTCATAAAGTGTTTCCAATACGTACATATTTGTCTTTACTCTGCAACACTGTATTTCCTTATAACGTGGTATTCTTACATATTCTGTCGCGAGAAAACTATCCTGTGCGTTCCCTTTTGAGGCTACACACTTAGACATACAGGCAACACCAAAACTTTTCGAGTTACAACGTGTTGTTTATGAAAAACAAGATAATTTCGCACGATGCGGGATTTCCGTAAAAAGTGGTGTTCTGACAAATTTTGACCAAAGAAAATTCTCCTGTTGGTTCTCTTTTGAGGCTACACGTTTAGACGTGCACGCCACACCAAATCTTTTCGAGTTACCACATGTTGTTTAGGAGATACAAGCTAATTTTTTACGAAGCGTTATTTCTTCTCGTAAAGTGTTTCCAAAAAGTATGTATTTGTCTTTACTCTGCAACACTGGATTTCCTTATAACGTTGTATTCTTACATGTTCTTTCGAGAGAAAAATCTCCTGTGCCTTCTCTTAAGTGGCTACACGCATAGACATACATGCAGCACCAAAGCTTTTCGAGTTATAACGTGTTGTTTAGGAAAAACAAGATAATTTTGCACGATGCGGGATTTCCTTAAAACGTGGTTTTCTGACAAATTTTGAGGAAAGAAAGTTCTCCTGTGGGTTCTCTTTTGAGGCTACACGTTTAGACGTATGAGCCACACCAAATCTTTTCGAGTTACAACGTGTTGTTTACGAGATACAAGCAAATTTTTTACAATGCGTTATTTCTTCTCCTAAAGTGTTTCCAATATGTACTTATTTGTCTTTACTCTGCAACACTGTATTTCCTTATAACGTGGTATTCTTACATATTCTTTCGAGAGAAAACTCCCCTGTGCGTTCTCTTTTGAGGCTACACACTTAGACAAACACTCAACACCAAAGCTTTTCGAGTTACACCGTGTTGTTTAGGAAAAACAAGATAATTTTGCACGATGCGAGATTTCCTTAAAACGTGTTTTCTGACAAATTTTGATGAAAGAAAATTCTCCTGTGAGTTCTCTTTTGAGGGTACATGTTTAGACGTACATGTCACACCAAATCTTTTCGAGTTACAACGTGTTGTTTAGGAGATACAAGCTAATTTTTTACGATGCGTTATTTCTTCTCATAAATTGTGTCCAATACTTACTTATTTGTCTTTACTCTGCAACACTGTATTTCCTTATAACGCGGTATTCTTACATATTCTTTCGAGAGAAAACTCTCCTGTGCGTTCTCTTTTGAGGCTACACGCTTAGACATACACGCAGCACCAAAGCTTTTACAGTTATAACGTGTTGTTTAGGAAAAACAAGATAATTTCCACGATGCGGGATTTCCATAAAACGTGGTTTTCTGACAAATTTTGACGAAAGAAAATACTCCTGTAAGTTCACTTTTGAGGCTACACGTTTAGACGTACACGCCACACCAAATCTTTTCGAGTTACATCGTGTTGTTTAGGAGATACAAGCTAATTCTGTAGGATGCGTTATTTCTTCTCGTAAAGTGTTTCCAATACATACGTATTTGTCTTTACTCTGCAACACTGTATTTCCTTATAACGTGGTATTCTTATATATTCTTTCGAGAGAAAACTCTCCTGTGCGTTATCTTTTGAGGCCACACGTGTAGACATACATGCAACACCAAAGCTTTCGAGTTACAATGTGTTGTTTAGGAAAAACAAGATAATTTCGCACAATGCGGGATTTCCTTAAAACGTGGTTTTCTGACAAATTTTGACGAAAGAAAATTCTCCTGTGGGTTCTCTTTTGAGGCTACACGTTTCAACTTACACGTCACACCAAATCCTTCAAGTTACAACGTGTTGTTTAGGAAATACAAGCTAATTTTGTACGATGTATTATTCCTTCTCGTAAAGTGTTTCCAATAAGTAAGTATCTGTCTTTACTCTGCAACACTGTATTTCCTTATAACGTGGTATTCTTACATATTCTTTCGAGAGAATACTCTACTGTGCTTTCTCTTTTGAGGCTACATGCTTAGACATACACGCAACACCAAAGCTTTTCGAGTTACAACGTGTTGTTTAGGAAAAACAAGATAATTTCGCATGATGCAGGACTTCCTTAAAACGTGGTTTTCTGAAAAAAATTTTGACCAAAGAAAATTCTCCTGTGGCTTCTCTTTTGAGGCTACGCATTTAGATGTAAACACAACCCCAAATATTTTCGAGTTACAACGTGTTGTTTACACCAAAGCTTTTCGAGTTACAACGTGTTGTTTAGGAAAAACAAGATAATTTCGCACGATGCGGGATTTCCTTAAAACGTGGTTTTCCGACATATTTTGACGAAAGAAAATTCTCCTGTGGGTTCTCTTTTGAGGCTACACGTTTCAACGTACACGCCACAAAAAATCTTTTCGCGTTTCACCGTGTTGTTTAGGAAATACAAGCTAATTTTGTATGATGTATTATTCCTTCTCGTAAAGTGTTTCCAATATGTATGCATCTGTCTTTACTGTGCAACACTGTATGTCCTTATAAGGTGGTATTCTTACATATTCTTTCAAGAGAATACTCTCCTGTGCGTTCTCTTTTGAGGCTACACGCTTAGACATACATGCAAAACCAAAGCTTTTCGAGTTACAACGTGTTGTTTAGGAAAAACAAGATAATTTCGCACGATGCGGGATTTCCAGAAAACGTGGTTTTCTGAAAAAATTTTGACCAACGAAAATTCTCCCTTGGGTTCTCTTTTGAGGTTACACCTTTAGATAAACACCACACCAAATCCTTTTGAGTTACAACGTGTTGTTTAGGAGATACAAGCTAATTTTTTATCATGTGTTATTTCTTCTCGTAAAGTGTTTCCAATACGTACATATTTGTCTTTACTCTGCAACACTGTTTTTCCATATAACGTGGAATAACAAATAGTAAAAAATTAGCTTGTATCTCCTAAACAACACGTTATAACTCGAAAGGATTTGGTGTGGCTTGTACGTCTAAACGTGTACCCTCAAAAGAGAACCCATGTTTTAAGGAAATCCCGCATCGTGCGCAATTATCTTCTTTTTCCTAAACAACACGTTTTAACTCGAAAAGCTTTGGTGTTGCGTGTATGTCTAAGCGTGTAGCCTCAAAAGAGAACGCACAGGAGAGTTTTCTCTCGAAAGAGTATGTAAGAATACCACTTTATAAGGAAATACAGTGTCGCAGAGTAAAGGCAAATACATACGTATTGGAAACACTTTACGAGAAAAAATAACGCAACGTACAAAATTAGCTTGTATCTCCTAAACAACACGTTGTAACTCGAAAAGATTTGGTGTGGCCTGTACATCTAAACGTGTAGCCTCAAAAGAGAACCCACAGGAGAATTTTCTTTCGTCAAAATTTTTCAGAAAACCACGTTTTAAGGAAATCCCGCTTTAAGGAAATCCTAAACAACACGTTGTAACTCGAAAAGCTTTGGTGTTGCTTGTATGTTTAAGCGTGTAGCCTCAAAAGAGAACGCACAGGAGAGTTTTTCTCGATAGAATTTGTAAGGATACCACGTTATAAGGAAATACAGTGTTGCAGAATAAAGACAAATACGTATGTATTGGAAACCCATAAATCCCGCATCATGCGAAATTATCTTGTTCTTCCTAAACAACACGTTGTAACTCGAAAAGCGTTGGTGTTGCGTATATGTCTAAGCGTGTAGCCTCAAATGAGAACGCACAGGAGAGTTTTCTCTTGAAAGAATATGTAAGAATACCACGTTGTAGAATAAAGACATATACTTACTTATTGGAAAAAACTTTAGGAGAAGAAATAACGCATCGTACAAAATTAGCTTGTATCTCCTAAACAACACGTTGTAACTTAAAAAGATTTGGTGTGGCCTGTACGTCTAAACGTGTAGCCTCAAAAGAGAACCCATAGAGGAATTTTCCTTGGTCAAAATTTGTCAGAAAACCACTTATTAAGGAAATCCCGCATCGTGCATAATTATCTTGTTTTTCCTAAACAACACGTTGTAACTCGAAAAGCTTTGGTGTTGCGTGTATGAGTGTTTCCAATACGTATGTATTTGCCTCTACTCTGCAACACTGTATTTCCTTATAACGTGATATTCTTACATATTCTTTCGAGAGAAAACTCTCCTGTGTGTTCTCTTTGGAGGCTACACGCTTAGACATTCACGCAACACCAAAGCTTTTCGAGTTACAACGTGTTGTTTAGGAAAAACAAGATAATTTCGCATGATGCGGGATTTCGGTAAAACGTGGTTTTCTGACAAATTTTGACGAAAGAAAATTCTTCTGTGGGTGGTTTTTTGAGGCTGCACGTTTAGACGTACATGCCACACCAAATCCTTTCGAATTATAACGTGTTGTTTAGGATATACAAGCTAATTTTGTACTACGTGTTATTTCTTCTCGTAAAGCTTAAGTGTTTCCAATAAGTATGTATTTGTCTTTACTCTGCAACACTGTATTCCCTTATAACGTGGTATTCTTACATATTCTTTCGAGAGAAAACTCTCCTGTGCGTTCCCTTTTGAGGCTACACGCTTAGACATACACGCAACACCAAAGCTTTTCGAGTTGCAACATGTTGTTTAGGAAAAACAAGATAATTTCGCACGATGCGGTATTTCCTTAAAACGTGGTTTTCTGACAAATTTTGACGAAAGAAAACTCTCCTGTGGGTTCTCTTTTGAGGCTACACGTTTAGACATACACGCCACACCAAATCTTGTCGAGTTACAACGTGTTGTTTAGCAGATACAAGCTAATTTTACATGATGCGTTATTTCTTCTCCTAAAGTGTTTCCAATAAGTACATATTTGTCTATACTCTGCAACACTGTATTTCCTTATAACGTGGTATTCTTACATATTCTTTCGAGAGAAAACTATCCTGTGCGTTCTCTTTGGAGGCTACACGCTTAGAAATACACGCACCACCAAAGCTTTTCGAGTTACAACGTGTTGATTAGGAAAAACAAGATAATTTCGCACGATGCGGGATTTCCTTAAAACGTGGTTTTCTGACAAATTTTGACGTAAGAAAATTCTCCTGTTGGTTCTCTTTTGAGGCTACACATTTAGATGTACACGCCACACCAAATCTTTTTGAGTTACCACGTGTTGTTTCGGAGATACAAGCTAATTTAGTACCATGCGTTATTTCTTCTCATAATGTGTTTCCAATACGTACGTATTTGTCTTTACTCTGTAGCAATATATTTCCTTATAATGTGGTATTCTTACATATTCTTTCGGGAGAAAACTCTTCTGTGCATTCTCTTTTGAGGCTACATGCTTAGACATACACGCAACACCAAATCCTTTCAAGTTATAACGTGTTGTTTAGGATATACAAGCTAATTTTTTACTATGTTTTATTTCTTCTCGTAAAGTTTAAGTGTTTCCAATAAGTATGTATTTGTCTTTACTCTGCAACACTGTATTTCCTTATAACGTGGTATTCCTACATATTCTTTGGGAGAAAACTCTCCTGTACGTTCTCTTTTGAGGCTACATGGTTAGACATATACGCAACATCAAAGCTTTTCGAGTTACAACATGTTGTTTAGGAAAAACAAGATAATTTCGCAGGATGCAGGATTTCCTTAAAACGTGGTTTTCTGACAAATTTTGACGAAAGAAAACCCTCCTGTGGGTTCTCCTTTGAGGCTACACGTTTAGTCGTTCACGCCACACCAAATCTTTTCGAGTTGCAACGTGTTGTTCAGGAGATACAAGCTACTTTTGTATGATGCGTTATTTCTTCTCGTAAAGTGTTTCCAATAAGTACATATTTGTCTATACTCTGCAACACTGTATTTCCTTATAACTGGTATTCTTACATATTCTTTCGAGAGAAAACTATCCTGTGCGTTCTCTTTGGAGGCTACACGCTTAGACATACACGCAACACCAAAGCTTTTCGAGTTACAACGTGTTGATTAGGAAAAACAGGATAATTTCGCACGATGCGGGATTTCCTTAAAATATGGTTTTCTGACAAATTTTGACGTAAGAAAATTCTGCTGTGGGTTCTCTTTTGAGGCTACACATTTAGACGTGCACGCCACACCAAATCTTTTTGAGTTACCACGTGTTGTTTAGGAGATACAAGCAAATTTTGTACCATGCATTATTTCTTCTCATAATATGTTTCCAATACGTATGTATTTGTCTTTACTCTGCAGCAATATATTTCCTTATAACGTGGTATTCCTACATATTCTTTGGGAGAAAACTCTCCTGTGCATTCTCTTTTGAGGCTACACGCTTACACATACACCCAACACCAAAGCTTTTCGAGTTACAATGTTTTGTTTATGAAAAACAAGATAAATGCGCACAATGCGGGATTTCTTTAAAACGTGGTTTTCTGACAAATTTTGACGAAAGAAAATTCTCCTGTGGGTTCTCTTTTGAGGCTACATGTTTAGACCTACACGCCACACCAAATCTTTCGAGTTACAACGTGTTCTTTAGGAGATACAAGCTAATTTTTACGATGCGTTATTTCTTCTCCTAAAGTGTTTCCAATACGTACGTATTTGTCTTTACTCTACAACACTGAATTTCCTTATAACATGGTATTCGTACATATTCTTTCGAGAGAAAACTCTCCTGTGCATTCTCTTTTGAGGCTACACGCTTAGACATACACGCAACACCAAAGCATTTCGAGTTAGAACGTGTTGTTTAGGAAAAACAAGATAATTTCGCACGATGCGGGAATTCCTTAAAACGTGGTTTTCTGACAAATTTTGAGGAAATAAAATTCTCCTGTGGGTTTTCATTTGAGGCTAAACATTTAGACGTACACGCCACACCAAATGTTTTCGAGTTACAACGTGTTCTTTAGGAGATACAAGCTAATTTTTTACGATGCTTTATATCTTCTTGTAAAGTTTAAGTGTTTCCAAAAGGAACGTATTTATCTTTAATTTGCCACAATGTATTTCTTTATAACCTGGTATTCTTACATACTCGTTCGAGAGAAATCTCTCCTGTGCGTTCTCTTTTGAGGCTACATGCTTAGACATACACGCAACTCCAAAGATTTTCGAGTTACAATGTGTTGTTTAGGAAAAACAAGATAGTTTCGCATGATGCGGGATTTCCTTAATAAGTGGTTTTCTGACAAATTTTGAGGAAAGAAAATTATCCTGTGGGTTCTCTTTTGAGGCTGCACGTTTAGACGTACATGCCACACCAAATCTTTTTGAGTTACAACGTGTTGTTTAGGAGATACAAACTAATTTTTTACGATGCGTTATTTCTTCTCATAGAGTGTTTCAAATACATATGTATTTGTCTTTACTCTGCAAAACTGTATTTCCTTATAATGTGGTATTCTTACATGTTCTTTCGAGAGAAAACTCTCCTGTGCGTTCTCTTTTGAGGCTACATGCTTAGACATACACGCAACATCAAAGCTTTTCGAGTTACAACGTGTTGTTTAGGAAAAACAAGATAATTTCGCACAATGAGTGATTTCCTTAAAACATGGATTTCTGACAAATTTTGACGAAAGAAAATTCTCCTGTGGGTTCTCTTTTGAGGCTACACGTTTAGACGTACACGCCACACCAAATCTTTTCGAGTTACAATGTTTTGTTTAGGAGATACAAGCTAATTTTGTATGATGCGTTATTTCTTCTCATAAAGTTTTTCCAATAAGTATTTGTCTTTACTCTGCAACACTGTATTTCCTTATAACGTGGTATTCTTACATATTTTTTCGAGAGAAAACTCTCCTGTGCGTTCTCATTTGAGGCTACACGCTGAGACATACACCCAACAGCAAAGCTTTTCGAGTTACAACTTGTTGTTTAGGAAGAACAAGATAATTTCTCACGATGCGGGATTTCCTTAAAACGTGGTTTTCTGACAAATTTTGACGAAAGAAAATTCTCCTGTGGGTTCTCTTTTGAAGCTAAACGTTTAGACGTACACACCACACCAAATCTTTTTGAGTTGCAACTTGTTGTTTAGGAGATACAAGCTAATTTTTTTACAATGAATTATTTCTTCTCGTAAAGGTTAAGTGTTTCCAATACGTATGTATTTGCCTCTACTCTGCAACACTGTATTTCCTTATAACGTGGTATTCTTACATATTCTTTCGAGAGAAAACTCTCCTGTGCGTTCTCTTTGGAGGCTACACACTTAGACATTCAGGCAACACGAAAGTTTTTCGAGGTACGACGTGTTTTTTAGGAAAAACAAGATAATTTCGCATGATGCGGGATTTCCTTAAAACGTGGTTTTCTGACAAATTATGACGAAAGAAAATTCTCCTGTGGGTTCTCTTTTGAGGCTGCATGTTTAGACGTACACGCCACACCAAATCCTTTCGAGTTCTAACGTGTTGTTTAGGATATACAAGCTAATTTTGTACTATGTGCTATTTCTTCTCGTAAAGCTTAAGTGTTTCCAATATGTATGTATTTGTCTTTACTCTGCAACACTGTATTTCCTTATAACGTAGTATTCCTACATATTCTTTCAGGAGAAAACTCTCCTCTGCGTTCTCTTTTGAGGCTACACGTTTAGACGTACACGCCACACCAAATCTTTTTGAGTTACAACTTGTTGTTTCGGAGATACAAGCTAATTTTTTAACGATGAATTATTTCTTCTCGTAAAGTTTAAGTTTTTCCAATATGTATATATTTGCCTCTACTCTGCAACACTGTATTTCCTTATAACGTGGTATTCTTATATATTCTTTCGAGAGAAAACTCTCCTGTGTGATCTCTTTGGAGGCTACATGCTTAGACATTAACGCAACACCAAAGCTTTTCGAGTTACAACGTGTTTTTTAGGAAAAACAAGATAATTTCGCATGATGCGGGATTTCTTTAAACGTGGTTTTCTGACAAATTTTGATGAAAGAAAATTCTCCTGTGGGTTCTCATTTGAGGCTACACATTTAGACGTACACGCCACACCAAATCCTTTCGAGTTATAACGTGTTGTTTAGGGTATACAAACTAAATTTTACTATGTGTTATTTCGTCTCCTAAAGCTTAAGTGTTTCCAATAAGTATGCATTTGTCTTTACTCTGCAACACTGTATTTCCTTATAACGTTGTATTCCTACATATTCTTTTGGAAGAAAACTCTCCTGTGCATTCTCTTTTGAGGCTACACGCTTAGACATACACGTACCACCAAAGCTTTTCGTGTTACATGTTGTTTAGGAAAACAAGATAATTTCGCACGATGAGGTATTTCCTTAAAACGTGGTTTTCTGACAAATTTAGACGAAAGAAAAGTCTCCTGTGGTTTCTCTTTTGAGGCTACACGTTTAGACATACACGCCACACCAAATCTTGTCGAGTTACAACGTGTTGTTTAGGAGATACAAGCTAATTTTGCATGATGTGTTATTTCTTCTCCTAAAGTGTTTCCAATAAGTACATATTTGTCTAAATTCTGCAACACTGTATTTCCTTATAACGTGGTATTCTTACATATTCTTTCGAGAGAAAACTATCCTGTGCGTTCTCTTTGGAGGCTACACGCTTAGACATACACGTACCACCAAAGCTTTTCGAGTTACAACGTGTTGATTAGGAAAAACAAGATAATTTCGCACGATGCGGGATTTCCTTAAAACGTGGTTTTCTGACAAATTTTGACGAAAGTAAACTCTCCTGTGGGTTCTCTTTTGAGGCTACACTTTTAGACGTACACGCCACACCAAACCTTTTCGAGTTACAACGTGTTGTTTAGGACATACAAGCTAATTTTGCAAGATGCGTTATTTCTCTCATAAAGTGCTTCCATTACATACGTATTTGTCTTTACTCTGCCACACTGTATGTCCTTATAACGTGGTATTCTTACATATTCTTTCGAGAGAAAACTCTCCTGTGCGTTCTCTTTGGAGGCTACACGCTTAGACATTCACGCAACACCAAAGCTTTTCGAGTTACAACGTGTTGTTTAGGAAAAACAAGATAATTTCACATGATGCGGGATTCCCTTAAAACGTGGTTTTCTGAAAACTTTTGACGAAAGAAAATTCTCCTGTGGGTACTCTTTTGAGGCTACACATTTAGATGTACACGCCACACCAAATCCTATCGAGTTATAACGTGTTGTTTAGGATATATAAGCTACTTTTGTACTATGTGTTATTTCTTCTCTTAAAGCTTAACTGTTTCCAATAAGTATGTATTTGTCTTTACTCTGCAACACTGTATTTCCTTATAACGTGGTATTCCTACATATTCTTTCGGGAGAAAACTCCCCTGTGCGTTCTCTTTTGAGGCTACACGTTTAGACGTACACGCCACACCAAATCTTTTTGAGTTACAACTTGTTGTTTAGGAGATACAAGCTAATTTTTTTACGATGAATTATTTCTTCTCGTAAAGTTTAAGTGTTTACAATACGTATGTACTTGCCTCTACTCTGCCACACTGTATTTCCTTATAACGTGATATTCTTACATATTCTTTCAAGAGAAAACTCTCCTGTGCGTTCTCTTTGGAGGCTACACGCTTAGACATTCACCCAACACCAAAGCTTTTCGAGTTACAACGTGTTGTTTAGGAAAAACAAGATAATTTCGCATGATGCGGGATTTCCTTAAAACGTGGTTTTCTGACAAATTTTGACGAAAGAAAAATCTCCTGTGGGTTCTCTTTTGAGACTACACGTTTAGACGTACACGCCACACCAAATCCTTTCGAGTTATAACGTGTTGTTTAGGAGATACAAGCTAATTTTGTACTATGTGTTATTTCTTCTCATAAAGCTTAAGTGTTTCCAATAAGTATATATTTGTCTTTACTCTGCAACACTGTATTTCCTTATAACGTGGTATTCCTACATATTCTTTCGGAAGAAAACTCTCCTATGCGTTCTCTTTTGAGGTTACACGCTTAGACATAAACGCACCACCAAAGCTTTTCGAGTTACAACATGTTTAGGATAAACAAGATAATTTCGCGTGATGCTGTATTTCCTTAAACGTGGTTTTCTGACAAATTTTGACAAAAGAAAACTCTCCTGTGGGTTCTCTTTTGAGGCTACACGTTTAGACATACACGCCACACCAAATCTTGTCGAGTTACAACGTGTTGTTTAGGAGATACAAGCTAATTTTACATGATGCGTTATTTCTTCTCCTAAAGTGTTTCCAATAAGTACATATTTGTCTATACTCTGCAACACTGTATTTCCTTATAACGTGGTATTCTTACATATTCTTTCGAGAGAAAACTATCCTGTACGTTCTCTTTGGAGGCTACACGCTTAGACATACACGTACCACCAAAGCCTTTCGAGTTACAACGTGTTGATTAGGAAAAACAAGATAATTTCGCACGATGCGGGATTTCCTTAAAACATGGTTTTCTGACAAATTTTGACGAAAGAAAATTGTACTGTGGGTTCTCTTTTGAGGCTACACGTTTAGATGTGCACGCCACACCAAATTTTTTTGAGTTACCACGTGTTGTTTCGGAGATACAAGCTAATTTTGTACCATGCGTTATTTCTTCTCATAATGTGTTTCCAAAACGTATGTATTTGTCTTTACTCTGCAGCAATATGTTTCCTTATAACGTGGTATTCTTACATATTCTTTCGAGAGAAAACTCTCCTGTGCATTGTTTTTTGAGGCTACATGCTTAGACATACACGCAACACCAAATCCTTTCGAGTTATAACGTGTTGTTTAGGATATACAAGCTAATTTTGTACTATGTCATATTTCTTCTCGTAAAGTTTATGTGTTTCCAATAAGTATTTATTTGTCTTTACTCTGCAACACTGTATTTCCTTATAACGTGGTATTCCTACATATTCTTTCGGGAGAAAACTCTCCTGTGCGTTCTCTTTTGAGGCTACACGCTTAGACATATACGCCACACCAAAGCTTTTCGAGTTACAACATGTTGTTTAGGAAAAACAAGATAATTTCGCAGGATGCAGGATTTCCTTAAAACGTGGTTTTCTGACAAATTTTGACGAAAGAAAGCTCTCCTGTGGGTTCTCCTTTGAGGCTACACGTTTAGTCGTTCACGCCACACCAAATCTTTTCGAGTTACAACGTGTTGTTTAGGAGATACAAGCTAAGTTTGCATGATGCGTTATTTCTTTTCGTAAAGTGTTTCCAATAAGTACATATTTGTCTATACTCTGCAACACTGTATTTCCTTATAACGTGGTATTCTTACATATTCTTTCGAGAGAAAACTATCCTGTGCGTTCTCTTTGGAGGCTACACGCTTAGACATACATGCACCACCAAAGCTTTTCGAGTTACAACGTGTTGATTAGGAAAAACAAGGTAATTTCCCACGATGCGGGATTTCCTTAAAAAGTGGTTTTCTGACAAATTTTGACGTAAGAAAATTCTCCTGTGTGTTCTCTGTTGAGGCTACACATTTAGACATGCACGCCACACCAAATCTTTTTGAGTTACCACGTGTTGTTTAGGAGATACAAGCTAATTTTGTACGATGCTTTATTTCACCTCGTAAAGTTTATGTGTTTCCAATACTTACATATTTGTCTTTATTCTGCAACACTGTATTTCCTTATAACGTGCTATCCTTACAAATTCTATCGAGAAAAAACTCTCCTGTGCATTCTCTTTTGAGGCTACACACTTAAACATACACGCAACACCAAAGCTTTTCGAGTTACAACGTGTTGTTTAGGATTTCCTTAAAGCGGGATTTCCTTAAAACGTGGTTTTCTGAAAAATTTTGACGAAAGAAAATTCTCCTGTGGGTTCTCTTTTGAGGCTACACGTTTAGACGTACAGGCCACACCAAATCTTTTCGAGTTACAACGTGTTGTTTAGGAGATACAAACTAATTTTGTACGTTGCGTTATTTCTTCTCGTTAAGTGTTTCCAATACGTATGTATTTGCCTTTACTCTGCGACACTGTATTTCCTTATAAAGTGGTATTCTTACATACTCTTTCGAGAGAAAACTCTTTTGTGCGTTCTTTTTTGAGGCTACACGTTTAGACATACACGCAACACCAAAGCTTTTCGAGTTAAAACGTGTTGTTTAGGAAAAAGAAGATAATTGCGCACGATGCGGGATTTCCTTAAAACATGGGTTCTCTTTTGAGGGTACACGTTTAGACGTACAGGCCACACCAGAACCTTTCGAGTTATAACGTGTTGTTTAGGAGATACAAGCTAATTTTGTACTATTTGTTATTCCATGTTATATGGAAAATCAGTGTTGCAGAGTAAAGACAAATATGTACGTATTGGAAACACTTTACGAGAAGAAATAACACATGGTAAAAAATTAGCTTGTATCTCCTAAACAACACGTTGTAACTCAAAAGGATTTGGTGTGGTGTTTATCTAAAGGTGTAGCCTCAAAGGAGAACCCACAGGAGAATTTTCGTTGGTCAAAATTTTTTCAGAAAACCACATTTTATGGAAATCCCGCATAGTGCGAAATTTTCTTGTTTTTCCTAAATAACACGTTGTAACTCGAAAAGCTTTGGTTTTGCATGTATGTCTAAGCGTGTAGCCTCAAAAGAGAACGCACAGGAGAGTATTCTCTCGAAAGAATATGTAAGAATACCACGTTATAAGGACATACAGTGTTGCACAGTAAAGACAGATACATACATATTGGAAACACTTTACGAGAAGGAATAATACATCATACAAAATTAGCTTGTATTTCATAAACAACACGGTGTAACGTGAAAAGATTTTGTGTGGCGTGTACGTTGAAACGTGTAGCCTCAAAAGAGAACCCACAGGAGAATTTTCTTTCGTCAAAATATGTCGGAAAACCACGTTTTAAGGAAATCCCGCATCGTGCGAAATTATCTTGTTTTTCCTAAACAACACGTTGTAACTCGAAAAGCTTTGGTGTAACCAACACATTGTAACTCGAAAATATTTGGTGTGGTGTTTACATCTAAATGCGTAGCCTCAAAAGAGAACCCACAGGAGAATTTTCTTTGGTCAAAATTTTTTCAGAAAACCACGTTTTAATGAAGTCCTGCATCATGAGAATTATCTTGTTTTTCCTAAACAACACGTTGTAACTCGAAAAGCTTTGGTGTTGCGTGTATGTCTAAGCATGTAGCCTCAAAAGAGAATGCACAGTAGAGTATTCTCTCGAAAGAATATGTAAGAATACCACGTTATAAGGAAATACAGTGTTGCAGAGTAAAGACAGATACTTACTTATTGGAAACACTTTACGAGAAGGAATAATACATCGTACAAAATTAGCTTGTATTTCCTAAACAAAACGTTGTAACTCGAAGGATTTGGTGTGACGTGTAAGTTGAAACGTGTAGCCTCAAAAGAGAACCCACAGGAGAATTTTCTTTCGTCAAAATTTGACAGAAAACCACGTTTTAAGGAAATCCCGCATTGTGCGAAATTATCTTGTTTTTCCTAAACAACACATTGTAACTCGAAAAGCTTTGGTGTTGCGTGTATGTCTAAACGTGTGGCCTCAAAAGATAACGCACAGGAGAGTTTTCTCTCGAAAGAATATATAAGAATACCACGTTATATGGAAATACAGTGTTGCAGAGTAACGACAAATACGTATATATTGGAAACACTTTACGAGAAGAAATAACGCATCATACAAAATTAGCTTGTATCTCCTAAACAACACGATGTAACTCGAAAAGATTTGGTGTGGCGTGTACGTCTAAACGTGTAGCCTCAAAAGTGAACTTACAGGAGTATTTTCTTTCGTCAAAATTTGTCAGAAAACCACGTTTTATGGAAATCCCGCATCGTGGAAATTATCTTGTTTTTCCTAAACAACACGTTGTAACTCGAAAAGCTTTGGTGCTGCGTGTATGTCTAAGCGTGTAGCCTCAAAAGAGAACGCACAGGAGAGTTTTCTCTCGAAAGAATATGTAAGAATACCGCGTTATAAGGAAATACAGTGTTGCAGAGTAAAGACAAATAAGTAAGTATTGGACACAATTTATGAGAAGAAGTAACGCATCGTAAAAAATAAGCTTGTATCTCCTAAACAACACGTTGTAACTCGAAAAGATTTGGTGTGACATGTACGTCTAAACATGTACCCTCAAAAGAGAACTCACAGGAGAATTTTCTTTCATCAAAATTTGTCAGAAAACACGTTTTAAGGAAATCTCGCATCGTGCAAAATTATCTTGTTTTTACTAAACAACACGGTGTAACTCGAAAAGCTTTGGTGTTGAGTGTTTGTCTAAGCGTGTAGCCTCAAAAGAGAATGCACAGGAGAGATTTCTCTCGAAAGAATATGTAAGAATACCACGTTATAAGGAAATACAGTGTTGCAGAGTAAAGACAAATAAGTATATATTGGAAACACTTTAGGAGAAGAAATAACGCATCGTAAAAAATTTGCTTGTATCTCGTAAACAACACGTTGTAACTCGAAAAGATTTGGTGTGGCTCATACGTCTAAACGTGTAGCCTCAAAAGAGAACCCACAGGAGAACTTTCTTTCGTCATAATTTGTCAGAAAACCACGTTTTAAGGATATCCCGCATCGTGCAAAATTATCTTGTTTTTCCTAAACAACTCGTTGTAACTCGAAAAGCTTTGGTGCTGCGTGTATGTCTATGCGTGTAGCCACTTAAGAGAAGGCACAGGAGATTTTTCTCTCGAAAGAACATGTAAGAATACAACGTTATAAGGAAATACAGTGTTGCAGAGTAAAGACAAATACGTACTTATTGGAAACACTTTACGAGAAGAAATAATATATCGTAAAAAATTACCTTGTATCTCCTAAACAACACGTGGTAACTCGAAAAGATTTGGTGTGGCGTGCACGTCTAAACGTGTAGCCTCAAAAGAGAACCAACAGGAGAATTTTCTGTCGTCAAAATTTGTCAGAACACCACGTTTTAAGGAAATCCCACATCGTGTGAACTTATCTAGTTTTTCATAAACAACACGTTGTAACTCGAAAGGTTTTGGTGTTGCTTGTATGTCTAAGTGTGTAGCCTCAAAAGGGAACGCACAGGATAGTTTTCTCTCGACAGAATATGTAAGAATACCACGTTATAAGGAAATACAGTGTTGCAGAGTAAAGACAAATACGTACGTATTGGAAACACTTTATGAGAAGAAATAACGCAGCGTACAAAATTAGCTTGTATCTCCTAAACAACACGTGGTAACTCGAAAGGATTTCGTGTGGCGTGCACGTCTAAACGTGAAGCCTCAAAAGAGAACCCACAGGAGAATTTTCTTTCGTCAAAATTTGTCAGAAAACCACGTTTTAAGGAAATCCCGCATCGTGCGAAATTATCTTGTTTTTCATAAACATCACGTTGTAACTCGAAAAGCTTTGTTGTTGCCTGTATGTCTAAGTATGTAGCCTCAAAAGGGAATGCACAGGATAGTTTTCTCTTGAAAGAATATGTAAGAAAACCACGTTTTAAGAAATACAGTGTTGCAGAGTAAAGACAAATATGTACGTATTGGAAACACTTTACGAGAAGAATTAACGCATTGTACAAAATTAGCTTGTATTTCCTAAACAATACGTTGTAATTCGAAAACATTTGGTGTGGCGTGTACGTCTAAATATGTAGCCTCAAAAGAGAACACACAGGAGAATTTTCTTTCGTCAAAATTTGTCAGAATCCACGTATTAAGGAAATCCCGCATTGTGCGAAATTATCTTGTTTTTCCTACACAACACTTCGTAACTCGAAAAGCTTTGGTGTTGCGTGTATGTATAAACTTGTGGCCTCAAAAGAGAATGCACAGGAGAGATTTCTCTCGAAAGAATATATAAGAATACCACGTTATAAGGAAATACAGTGTTGCAGAGTAAAGACAAATACGTATATATTGGAAACACTTTACGAGAAGTAATAACGCATCGTACAAAATTAGCTTGTATCTCCTAAACAACACGATGTAACTCGAAAAGGTTTGGTGTGGCGTGTACGTCTAAACGTGTAGCCTCGAAAGAGAACTCACAGGAGAATTTTCTTTCGTCAAAATTTGTCAGAAAACCACGTTTTATGGAAATCCCGCATCGTGGAAATTATCTTGTTTTTCCTAAACAACACGTTGTAACTCGGAAAGCTTTGGTGCTGCGTGTATGTCTAAGCGTGTAGCCTCAAAAGAGAACGCACAGGAGTGTTTTCTCTTGAAAGAATATGTAAGAATACCACGTTATAAGGAAATACAGTGTTGCAGAGTAAAGACAAATAAGTACGTATTGGACACATTTTACGAGAAGAAATAACGCATCGTAAAAAATTAGCTTGTATCTCCTAAACAACACGTTGTAACTCGAAAAGATTTGGTGTGACGTGTACGTCTAAACGTGTAGCCTCAAAAGGGAACTCACAGGAGAATTTTCTTTCAACAAAATTTGTCAGAAAACACGTTTTAAGGAAATCTCGCATCGTGCAAAATTATCTTGTTTTTCCTAAACAACACGGTGTAACTCGAAAAGCTTTGGTGTTGAGTGTTTGTCTAAGCGTGTAGCCTCAAAAGAGAATGCACAGGAGAGTTTTCTCTCGAAAGAATATGTAAGAATACCACGTTATAAGGAAATACAGTGTTGCAGAGTAAAGACAAATAAGTACATATTGGAAACACTTTAGGAGAAGAAGTAACGCATCGTAAAAAATTTGCTTGTATCTCCTAAACAACACGTTATAACTCGAAAAGATTTGGTGTGGCGTGTACGTCTAAACCTGTAGCCTCAAAAGACAACGCACAGGAGAACTTTCTTTCGTTAAAATTTGTCAGAAAACCACGTTTTAAGGATATCCAGCATCGTGAAAATTATCTTGTTTTTCCCAAACAACACGTTGTTACTCGCAAAGCTTTGGTATTGCGTGTATGTCTATGCGTGTAGCCACTTAAGAGAACGCACAGGAGATTTTTCTCTCGAAAGAACATGTAAGAATACAACGTTATAAGGAAATACAGTGTTGCAGAGTAAAGACAAATACATACTTTTTGGAAACACTTTACGAGAAAAAATAACGCTTCGTAAAAAATTAGCTTGTATCTCCTAAACAACAAGTGGTAACTCAAAAAGATTTGGTGTGGCGTGCACGTCTAAACGTGTAGCCTCAAAAGAGAACCAACAGGAGAATTTTCTTTCGTCAAAATTTGTCAGAACACCACTTTTTACGGAAATCCCGCATCGTGCGAAATTATCTTGTTTTTCATAAACAACACGTTGTAACTCGAAAAGTTTTGGTGTTGCGTGTATGTCTAATTGTGTAGCCTCAAAAGGGAATGCACAGGATAGTTTTCTCGCGACAGAATATGTAAGAATACCACGTTATAAGGAAATACATTGTTGCAGAGTAAAGACAAATATGTACGTATTGGAAACACTTTATGAGAAGAAATAAGGCATCGTACAAATTTAGCTTGTATCTCCTAAACAACACGTGGTAACTCGAAAGGATTTGGTGTGGCGTGCACGTCTAAACGTGAAGCCTCAAAAGAGAACCCACAGGAGAATTTTCTTTCGTCAAAATTTGTCAGAAAACCACGTTTTAAGGAAATCCCGCATCGTGCGAAATTATCTTGTTTTTCATAAACAACACGTTGTAACTCGAAAAGCTTTGGTGTTACCTGTATGTCTAAGTGTGTAGCCTCAAAAGGGAATGCACAGGATAGTTTTCTCTCGAAAGAATATGTAAGAAAACCACGTTTTAAGGAAATACAGTGTTGCAGAGTAAAGATAAATACGTACATATCGGAAACACTTTACGAGAAGAATTAACGCATTGTACAAAATTAGCTTGTATCTCCTAAACAACACGTTGTAATTCGAAAAGATTTGGTGTGGCATGTACGTCTAAATATGTAGCCTCAAAAGAGAACACACAGGAGAATTTTCTTTCGTCAACATTTTTCAGAAAACCACGTTTTAAGCTAATCCCGCATCTTGCAAAATCATCTCCTTTTTCCTAAACAACATGTTGTAACTCGAAAAACTTTGGTGTTGCGTGTATGTGTAAGGATGGAGCCTCAAAAGAGAAGGCACAGGAGAGTTTTCCCTCGAAAGAATATGTAATAATACCATGTTATAAGGAAATACAATTTTGCAGAGTAAAGACAAATAAGTACATATTGTAAACACTTTACGAGAAGTAATAACGCATCGTACAAAATTAACTTGTGTCTCCTAAACAATACGTTGTAACTCGAAAAGATTTGGCGTCACATGTATGTCTAAATGTGTAGCCTCAAAAGAGAACCCGCAGGAGAATTTTCTTTCATCAAAATTTGTCAGAAACCACGTTTTACGGAAATCTCACATCGTGCGAAATTATCTTGTTTTTCCTAAACAACACGTTGTAATTTGAAAAGCTTTGGTGTTGCGTGTATGTCTAAGCTTGTAGCCTCAAATGAGATAGCACAGGACAGTTTTCTCTCGAAAGAATATGTAAGAATACCACGTTATAGGCAAATATAGTGTTGCAGAGTAAAGACAATTAAGTACGTATTGGAAACATTTTAAGTGAAGAAATAACGCATCGTACTAAATTAGCTTGTATCTCCTAAACAACACGTTGTAACTCGAAAGGATTTGGTGTGGCTCATACCCCTACACGTAGAGCCTCAAAAAGAACCCACAGGAGATCTTTCTTTCGTAAAAATTTTTCAGAAAACCACGTTTTATGGAAATCTCGCATCATGCGAAATTATCTTGTTTTTCCTAAACAACACGTTGTAACTCGAAAAGCTTTGGCGTTGCGTGTATGTCTAAGCGTGTACCCCAAAAGAGAACGCACAGGAGAGGTTTCCCTCGAAAGAATATGTAAGAATACAACGTTATAAGGAAATACAGTGTTGCAGAGTAAAGACAATTAAGTACGTTTTGGACACACTTTACAAGAAGAAATAACGCATCGAAAAAAATTTGCTTGTATCTCCTAAACAACAAGTTATAACTCGAAAAGATTTGGTGTGGCGTGTACGTCTAAACCTGTAGCCTCAAAAGACATCGCAAAGGAGAACTTTCTTTCGTTAAAATTTGTCAGAAAACCACGTTTTAAGGAAATCCCGCATCGTGCGAAATTATCTTGTTTTTCATAAACAACACGTTGTAACTTGAAAAGCTTTGGTGTTGCCTGTATGTCTAAGTGTGTAGCCTCAAAAGGGAACGCACAAGATAGTTTTCTCTCGAAAGAATATGTAAGAATACCACGTTATAAGGAAATACAGTGTTGCAGAGTAAAGACAAATACGTACGTATTGGACACACTTTACGAGAAGAAATAAAGCATCGTACAAAATTAGCTTGTATCTCCTAAACAACACGTGGTAACTCGAAAGGATTAGGTGTGGCGTGCACGTCTAAACATGAAGCTTCAAAAGAGAACCAACAGAATAATTTTCTTTTGTCAAAATTTGTCAGAAAACCATGTTGTAAGGAAATCCAGCATCGTGCGAAATTATCTTGTTTTTTTAAAAACAACACGTTGTAACTCAAAAAGCTTTGGTGTTGCCTCTTTGTCTAAGTGTTTAGCCTCAAATGGGAATGCACAGGATAGTTTTCTCTTGAAAGAATATGTAAGAATACCACGTTAAAAGGAAATACAGTGTTGCAGAGTAAAGACAAATACGTACGAATTGGAAACACTTTACGAGAATTAACGCATTATAAAAAATTAGCTTGTATCTCCTAAACAACACGTTGTAACTCGAAAAGATTTGGTGTGACGTGTACGTCTGAATATGTAGCCTCAAAAGAGAACCCAAAGGAGAATTTTCTTTCGTCAAAATTTTACAGAAAACCAGGTTTTTAGGAAATCCCTCATCGTGCGAAATCATCTTCTTTTTCCTAAACAACATGTTGTAACTCGAAAAGCTTTGGTGTTGCGTGCTTCTCTAATCGTGTAGCCTCAAAAGAGAATGCACAGGACAGTTTTCCCTCGAAAGAATATGTAAGAATACCATGTTATAAGGAAATACAGTGTTGCAGAGTAAAGACAAATATGTACGTATTGGAAACATTTTACGAGAAGAAATAGCGCATCGTAAAATATTTGCTTGTATCTCCTAAACAACACGCTGTAACTCAAAAATATTTGGTGTGGCTCGTACGGCTACACGTGTAGCCTCAAAGGAGAACCCACAGGAGAACTTTCTTTCGTCAAAATTTGTCAGAAAACCACGTTTTAAGGAAATCCCGCATCGTGCAAAATTATCATGTTTTTCCTAAACAACACGTTGTAACTCGAAAAGATTTGGTGTTGCGTGTATGTCTGAGCATGTAGCCTCTAAAGAGAATGCACAGGAGAGTTTCTCTCGAAAAAACATGTAAGAATACAACGTTATAAGGAAATACAGTGTTGCAGAGTAAAGACAAATACATACGTATTGGAACCACTTTACAAAAAGAAATAACGCATCATACAAAATTAGCTTGGATCTCTTAAACAACACGTGGTAACTCGAAAGGATTTGGTGTGGCGTGCACGTCTAAATGTGTAGCCTCAAAAGAGAAGCCACAGGAGAATTTTCTTTTGTCAAAATTTGTCAGAAAACCACGTTTTAAGGAAATCCCTCATCGTGCAAAATTATCTTGTTTTCCATAAACAACATGTTGTAACTCGAAAAGCTATGGTGCTGCCTGTATGTCTAAGCGTGGAGCCTCAAAAGAGAAGGAAGAGGAGAGTTTTCTCTCGAAAGAATATGTAAGTATACCACGTTATAAGGAAATATAATGTTGCAGAGTACAGACAAATACTATTGGAAACACTTTAAGAGAAGAAATAATGCATCGTACAAAATTAGCTTGTATCTCCTAAACAACACGTTGTAACTCGAAAAAATTTGGTGTGGCTCTTACCTCTACACGTGTAGCCTCAAAAGAGAACCCACAGGAGAACTTTCTTTCGTCAAAATTTTTCAGACAACCACGTTTTATGGAAATCTCGCATCGTGCGAAATTATCTTGTTTTTCCTAAACGACACATTGTAACTCAAAAAGCTTTGGCGTTGCGTGTATGTCTAAGCATGTAGCCTGTAAAGAGAACGCACAGCAGAGTTTTCTCTCGAAAGAATATGTAAGAATACAACGTTATAAGGAAATACACTGTTGCAGAGTAAAGACAAATAAGTACGTATTGGAAAACTTTACGAGCAGAAGTAACGCATCTTAAAAAATTAGCTTGTACCTCCGAAACAACATGTTGTAACTCGAAAAGATTTGGTGTGCCGTGTATGTCTAAATGTGTAGCCTTAAAAGAGAACCCACAGGAGAATTGTCTTTCTTCAACATTTTTCAGAAAACCACGATTTAAGGAAATCCCGCATCGTGCGAAATCATCTTTTTCCTAAGCAACATGTTGTAACTCGAAAAGCTTTGGTGTTGCGTGTATGTGTAAGCGTGGAGCCTCAAAAGAGAAGGCATAGGAGAGTTTTCTCTGGAAAGAATATGTAAGAATACCACGTTATAAGGAAATACAATTTTGCAGAGTAAAGACAAATAAGTACTTATTGGAAACACTTTATGAGAAGAAATAACGCATCGTAAAAAATTAGCTTGTATCTCCTAAACAACACGTTGTAACTCAAAAAGATTTGGTGTGACGTGTATGTCTAAACATGTAGCCTCAAAAGAGAACCCACAGGAGAACTTTCTTTCGTCAAAATTTTTCAGAAAACCACGTTTTATGGAAATCTCGCATCATGCGAAATTATCTTGTTTTTCCTAAACAACACGTTGTAACTCGAAAAGCTTTGGTGTTGCGTGTATGTCTAAGCATGTAGCCCAAAAGAGAACGCACAGGAGACGTTTCCCTCGAAAGAATATGTAAGAATACCACGTTATAAGGAAGTACAGTGTTGCAGAGTAAAGACAATTAAGTACGTATGGACACACTTTACAAGAAGAAATAACGCATCGAACAAAATTTGCTTGTATCTCCTAAACAACAAGTTATAACTCGAAAAGATTTGGTGTGGCGTGTACGTCTAAACCTGTATTCTCAAAAGACAACGCACAGGAGAACTTTCTTTCCTTAAAATTTGTCAGAAAACCACGTTTTAAGGATATCCCGCATCGTGCAAAATTATCTTGTTTTTCCTAAACAACACGTTGTAACTCGAAAAGCTTTGGTGTTATGTGTATATCTAAGCGTGTAGACTCTAAAGAGAACGCACAGGAGAGTTTTCTCTCGAAAGAACATGTAAGAATACAATGTTATAAGGAAATACAGTGTTGCAGAGTAAAGACAAATACATACATATAGGAAACACTTACGAGAAGAAATAACGCATCGTACACAATTAGCTTGTATCTCCAAAACAACACGTGATAATTCGAAAGATTTCGTGTGGCGTGCACGGCTAAACATGTAGCCTCAAAAGAGAACCCACAGGAGAATTTTCTTTAGTCAAAATTTGTCAGAAAACCACGTTTTAAGGAAATCCCGCATCGTGCAAAATTATCTTGTTTTCCATAAACAACACGCTGTAACTCGAAAAGCTTTGGTGTTGCCTGTATGTCTAAGCGTGGAGCCTAAAAACAGAAAAGGCACAGGAGAGTTTTCTCTCGAAAGAATATGTAAGAATGCCACGTTATAAAGAAATATAATGTTGCAGAGTACAGACAAATACTATTGGAAACACTTTAAGAGAAGAAATAATGCATCGTACAAAATTAGCTTGTATCTCCTAAACAACACGTTGTAACTAGAAAAGATTTGGTGTGGCTCTTACCTCTACACGTGTAGCCTCAAAAGAGAACCCACAGGAGAACTTTCTTTCGTCAAAATTTTTCACACAACCACGTTTTATGGAAATCTCGCATCGTGCGAAATTATCTTGTTTTTCCTAAACGACACATTGTAACTCAAAAAGCTTTGGCGTTGCGTGTATGTCTAAGCGTGTAGCCTCTAAAGAGAACGCACAGGAGAGTTTTCTCTCAAAAGAATATGTAAGAATACAACGTTATAAGGAAATACAGTGTTGCAGAGTAAAGACAGATAAGTACGTATTGGAAAACTTTACGAGCAGAAGTAACGCATCTTACAAAATTAGCTTGTATCTCCGAAACAACACGTTGTAACTCGAAAAGATTCGGTGTGCCGTGTACGTCTAAACGTGTAGCCTCAAAAGATAACCCACAGGAGAATTTCCATTCTTCAACATTTTTCAGAAAACCACGTTTTAAGGAAATCCCGCATCGTGCGAAATCATCTTCTTTTTCCAAAGCAACATGTTGTAACTCGAAAAGCTTTGGTGTTGCGTGTATGTGTAAGCGTGGAGCCTCAAAAGAGAAGGCACAGGAGAGTTTTCTCTCAAAAGAATATGTAAGAATACCACGCTATAAGGAAATACAATTTTGTAGAGTAAGGACAAATAAGTACTTATTGGAATCACTTTATGAGAAGAAATAACGCATCGTACAAAATTAGCTTATATCTCCTAAACAACACGTTGTAACTCGAAAAGATTTGGTGTGATGTGTACGTCTAAACATGTAGCCTCAAAAGAGAACCCACAGGAGAACTTTCTTTCGTCAAAATTTTTCAGAAAACCACGTTTTATGGAAATCTAGCATCATGCGCAATTATCTTGTTTTTCCTAAACAGCATGTTGTAACTCGAAAAGCTTTGGCATTGCGTGTATGTCTAAGCGTGTAGCCCAAAAGAGAACGCACAGGAGACGTTTCCCTCGAAAGAATATGTAAGAATACCACGTTATAAGGAAATACAGTGTTGCAGAGTAAAGACAATTAAGCACGTATTGGACACACTTTACAAGAAGAAATAGCGCATCGAACAATATTTGCTTGTATCTCCTAAACAACAAGTTATAACTCGAAAAGATTTGGTGTGGCGTGTACGTCTAAACCTGTAGCCTCAAAGGACAACGCACAGGAGAACTTTCTTTCGTTAAAATTTGTCAGAAAATCACGTTTTAAGGATATCCCGCATCGTGCAAAATTATCTTGTTTTTCCTAAACAACACGTTGTAATTCGAAAAGCTTTGGTGTTACGTGTATATCTAAGCGTGTAGCCTCTAAAGAGAATGCACAGGAGAGTTTCTCTCGAAAAAACATGTAAGAATACAATGTTATAAGGAAATACAGTGTTGCAGAGTAAAGACAAATACGTACATATTGGAAACACCTTATGAGAAGAAATAACGCATCGTACAAAATTAGCTTATATCTCCTAAACAACACGTGATAATTCGAAAGGATTTCATGTGGCATGCACGTCTAAACATGTAGCCTCAAAAGAGAACCCACAGGAGAATTTTCTTTCGTCAAAATTTGTCAGAAGACCAAGTTTTAAGGAAATCCCGCATCATGCAAAATTATCTTGTTTTTCATAAACAACACGTTGTAACTTGAAAAGCTTTGGTGTTGACTGTATGTCTAAGTGTGTAACCTCAAAAGGGAACGCACAAGATAGTTTTCTCTCGAAAGAATGTGTAAGAATACCACGTTATAAGGAAATACAGTGTTGCAGAATAAAGACAAATACGTAAGTATTGGACACACTTTACGAGAAGAAATAAAGCATCGTACAAATTTAGCTTGTATCTCCTAAACAACACGTGTAACTCGAAAGGATTAGGTGTGGCGTGCACATCTAAACGTGAAGCTTCAAAAGAGAACCAACAGAATAATTTTCTTTCGTCAAAATTTGTCAGAAAACCGTGTTGTAAGGAAATCCAGCATCGTGCGAAATTATCTTGTATTTTAAAAACAACACGTTGTAACTCAAAAAGCTTTGGTGTTGCCTGCATGTCTAAGTGTTTAGCCTCAAAAGGCAATGCACAGGATAGTTTTCTCTCGAAAGAATATGTAAGAATACCACGTTATAAGGAAATACAGTGTTGCAGAGTAAAGACAAATACGTACGTATTGGAAACACTTTACGAGAATTAATGCATTATAAAAAATTAGCTTGTATCTCCTAAACAACACATTGTAACTCGAAAAGATTTGGTGTGACGTGTACGTCTAAATATGTACCTCAATAAGAACCCAAAGGAGAATTTTCTTTCGTCAAAATTTTTCAGAAAACCAGGTTTTTAGGAAATCCCTCATCGTGCGAAATCATCTTCTTTTTTTTAAACAACATGTTGTAACTCGAAAAGCTTTGGTGTTGCGTGCTTGTCTAATCGTGTAGCCTCAAAAGAGAATGCACAGGACAGTTTTCCCTCGAAAGAATATGTAAGAATACCATGTTATAAGGAAATACAGTGTTGCAGAGTAAAGACAAATATGTACGTATTGGAAACACTTTACGAGAAGAAATAGCACATCGTACAATATTTGCTTGTATCTCCTAAACAACACGTTGTAACTCAAAAATATTTGGTGTGGCTCGTACGGCTACACGTGTAGCCTCAAAAGAGAACCCACAGGAGAACTTTCTTTCGTCAAAATTTGTCAGAAAACCACGTTTTAAGGAAATCCCGCATCGTGCAAAATTATCTTGTTTTTCCTAAACAACACGTTGTAACTCGAAAAGCTTTGGAGTTGCGTGTATGTCTGAGCATGTAGCCTCTAAAGAGAATGCACAGGAGAGTTTTCTCTCGAAAGAACATGTAAGAATACAACGTTATAAGGAAATACAGTGTTGCAGAGTAAAGACAAATACATACGTATTGGAACCACTTTATGAAAAGAAATAACGCATCATACAAAATTAGCTTGTATCTCTTAAACAACACGTGGTAACTCGAAAGGATTTGGTGTGGCGTGCACGTCTAAACGTGTAGCCTCATAAGAGAAGCCACAGGAGAATTTTCTTTAGTCAAAATTTGTCAGAAAACCACGTTTTAAGGAAATCCCGCATCGTGCAAAATTATCTTGTTTTCCATAAACAACACGCTGTAACTCGAAAAGCTTTGGTGTTGCCTGTATGTCTAAGCGTGGAGCCTAAAAACAGAAAAGGCACAGGAGAGTTTTCTCTCGAAAGAATATGTAAGAATGCCACGTTATAAGGAAATATAATGTTGCAGAGTACAGACAAATACTATTGGAAACACTTTAAGAGAAGAAATAATGCATCGTACAAAATTAGCTTGTATCTCCTAAACAACACGTTGTAACTACAAAAGATTTGGTGTGGCTCTTACCTCTACACGTGTAGCCTCAAAAGAGAACCCACAGGAGAACTTTCTTTCGTCAAAATTTTTCAGACAACCACGTTTTATGGAAATCTCGCATCGTGCGAAATTATCTTGTTTTTCCTAAACGACACATTGTAACTCAAAAAGCTTTGGCGTTGTGTGTATGTCTAAGCGTGTAGCCTCTAAAAAGAACGCACAGGAGAGTTTTCTCTCAAAAGAATATGTTAAGAATACAACGTTATAAGGAAATACAGTGTTGCAGAGTAAAGACAGATAAGTACGTATTGGAAAACTTTACGAGCAGAAGTAACGCATCTTACAAAATTAGCTTGTATCTCCGAAACAACACGTTGTAACTCGAAAAGATTCGGTGTGCCGTGTACGTCTAAACGTGTACCCTCAAAAGATAACCCACAGGAGAATTTTCTTTCTTCAAAATTTTTCAAAAAACCACGTTTTAAGGAAATCCCGCATCGTGCGAAATCATCTTCTTTTTCCAAAGCAACATGTTGTAACTCGAAAAGCTTTGGTGTTGCGTGTATGTGTAAGCGTGGAGCCTCAAAAGAGAAGGCACAGGAGAGTTTTCTCTCAAAAGAATATGTAAGAATACCACGCTATAAGGAAATACAATTTTGTAGAGTAAGGACAAATAAGTACTTATTGGAATCACTTTATGAGAAGAAATAACGCATCGTACAAAATTAGCTTATATCTCCTAAACAACAGGTTGTAACTCGAAAAGATTTGGTGTGACGTGTACGTCTAAACATGTAGCCTCAAAAGAGAACCCACAGGAGAACTTTCTTTCGTCAAAATTTTTCAGAAAACCACGTTTTATGGAAATCTAGCATCATGCGCAATTATCTTGTTTTTCCTAAACAGCATGTTGTAACTCGAAAAGCTTTGGCATTGCGTGTATGTCTAAGCGTGTAGCCCAAAAGAGAACGCACAGGAGACGTTTCCCTCAAAAGAATATGTAAGAATACCACGTTATAAGGAAATACAGTGTTGCAGAGTAAAGACAATTAAGCACGTATTGGACACACTTTACAAGAAGAAATAATGCATCGAACAATATTTGCTTGTATCTCCTAAACAACAAGTTATAACTCGAAAAGATTTGGTGTGGCGTGTACGTCTAAACCTGTAGCCTCAAAGGACAACGCACAGGAGAACTTTCTTTCGTTAAAATTTGTCAGAAAATCACGTTTTAAGGATATCCCGCATCGTGCAAAATTATCTTGTTTTTCCTAAACAACACGTTGTAATTCGAAAAGCTTTGGTGTTACGTGTATATCTAAGCGTGTAGCCTCTAAAGAGAATGCACAGGAGAGTTTTCTCTCGAAAGAACATGTAAGAATACAATGTTATAAGGAAATACAGTGTTTCAGAGTAAAGACAAATACGTACATATTGGAAACACTTTACGAGAAGAAATAACGCATCGTACAAAATTAGCTTATATCTCCTAAACAACACGTGATAATTCGAAAGGATTTCATGTGGCATGCACGTCTAAACATGTAGCCTCAAAAGAGAACCCACAGGAGAATTTTCTTTCGTCAAAATTTGTCAGAAGACCAAGTTTTAAGGAAATCCCGCATCGTGCAAAATTATCTTGTTTTTCATAAACAACACGTTGTAACTTGAAAAGCTTTGGTGTTGACTGTATGTCTAAGTGTGTAATCTCAAAAGGGAACGCACAAGATAGTTTTCTCTCGAAAGAATGTGTAAGAATACCACGTTATAAGGAAATACAGTGTTGCAGAATAAAGACAAATACGTACGTATTGGACACACTTTACGAGAAGAAATAAAGCATCGTACAAAATTAGCTTGTATCTCCTAAACAACACGTGGTAACTCGAAAGGATTAGGTGTGGCGTGGACATCTGAACGTGAAGCTTCAAAAGAGAACCAACAGAATAATTTTCTTTCGTCAAAATTTGTCAGAAAACCATGTTGTAAGGAAATCCAGCATCGTGCGAAATTATCTTGTATTTTAAAAACAATACGTTGTAACTCAAAAAGCTTTGGTGTTGCCTGTATGTCTAAGTGTTTAGCCTCAAAAGGCAATGCACAGGATAGTTTTCTCTCGAAAGAATATGTAAGAATACCACGTTATAAGGAAATACAGTGTTGCAGAGTAAAGACAAATACATACGTATTGGAAACACTTTACGAGAATTAATGCATTATAAAAAATTAGCTTGTATCTCCTAAACAACACGTTGTAACACGAAAAGATTTGGTGTGACCTGTACGTCTAAATATGTAGCCTCAAAAGAGAACCCAAAGGAGAATTTTCTTTCGTCAAAATTTTTCAGAAAACCAGGTTTTTAGGAAATCCCTCATCGTGCGAAATCATCTTTTTTTTCCTAAACAACATGTTGTAACTCGAAAAGCTTTGGTGTTGCGTGCTTGTCTAATCGTGTAGCCTCAAAAGAGAATGCACAGGACAGTTTTCCCTCGAAAGAATATGTAAGAATACCATGTTATAAGGAAATACAGTGTTGCAGAGTAAAGACAAATATGTAGGTATTGGAAACACTTTACGAGAAGATATAGCGCATCGTACAATATTTGCTTGTATCTCCTAAACAACACGTTGTAACTCAAAAATATTTGGTGTGGCTCATACGGCTACACGTGTAGCCTCAAAAGAGAACCCACAGGAGAACTTTCTTTCGTCAAAATTTGTCAGAAAACCACGTTTTAAGGAAATCCCGCATCGTGCAAAATTATCTTGTTTTTCCTAAACAACACGTTGTAACTCGAAAAGCTTTGGTGTTGCGTGTATGTCTGAGCATGTAGCCTCTAAAGAGAATGCACAGGAGAGTTTTCTCTCGAAAGAACATGTAAGAATACACCGTTATAAGGAAATACAGTGTTGCAGAGTAAAGACAAATACATACGTATTGGAACCACTTTACGAAAAGAAATAACGCATCATACAAAATTAGCTTGTATCTCTTAAACAACACGTGGTAACTCGAAAGGATTTGGTGTGGCGTGCACGTCTAAACGTGTAGCCTCAAAAGAGAAGCCACAGGAGAATTTTCTTTAGTCAAAATTTGTCAGAAAACCACGTTTTAAAGAAATCCCGCATCTTGCAAAATTATCTTGTTTTCCATAAACAACACGATGTAACTCGAAAAGCTTTGGTGTTGCCTGTATGTCTAAGCGTGGAGCCTCAAAAGAGAAGGCACAGGAGAGTTTTCTATCGAAAGAATATGAAAGAATACCACGTTATAAGGAAATATAATGTTGCAGAGTACAGATAAATACTATTGGAAACACTTTAAGAGAAGAAATAATGCATCGTACAAAATTAGCTTGTATCTCCTAAACAACACGTTGTAACTCGAAAAGATTTGGTGTGGCTCATACCTCTACACGTGTAGCCTCAAAAGAGAA
Organism: Apodemus sylvaticus; assembly: GCF_947179515.1. Taxonomy (NCBI): domain Eukaryota; kingdom Metazoa; phylum Chordata; class Mammalia; order Rodentia; family Muridae; genus Apodemus; species Apodemus sylvaticus. The sequence goes on from NW_026263424.1 coordinate 141,163, forward strand.
CCCACAGGAGAACTTTCTTTCGTCAAAATTTTTCAGACAACCACGTTTTATGGAAACCTCGCATCGTGCGAAATTATCTTGTTTTTCCTAAACGACACATTGTAACTCAAAAAGCTTTGGCGTTGCGTGTATGTCTAAGCGTGTAGCCTGTAAAGAGAATGCACAGGAGAGTTTTCTCTCGAAAGAATATGTAAGAATACCACGTTATAAGGAAATACAATGTTGCAGAGTAAAGACAAATACGTACTTATTGGAAACACTTTAAGAGAAGAATTAACGCACCGTAAATAATTAGCTTGTATCTCCTAAACAACACGTTGTAACTCGAAAAGATTTGGTTTGGCATGTACGTCTAAACGTGTAGCCTCAAAAGAGAACCTACAGGAGAATTTCCTTTCTTCAAAAATTTTCAGAAAACCACGTTTTAAGGAAATCCCGCATCGTGCGAAATCATCTTCTTTTTCCTAAACAACATGTTGTAACTCGAAAAGCTTTGGTGTTGCGTGTATGTGTAAGCGTGGAGCTTCAAAAGAGAAGGCACAGGAGAATTTTCTCTCGAAAGAATATGTAAGAATACCACGTTATAAGGAAATACAATTTTGCAGAGTAAAGACAAATAAGTACATATTGGAAACACTTTACGAGAAGAAATAACGCATCATACAAAATTACCTTGTATCTCCTAAAAAACACGTTGTAACTTGAAAAGATTTGGTGTGACGTGTACGTCTAAAAGTGTAGCCTCAAAAGAGAACCCACAGGAGAATTTTATTTCATCAAAATTTGTCAGAAACCACGTTTTAAGGAAATCTCTCATCGTGCGAAATTATCTTGTTTTTCTTAAACAATACGTTGTAACTCGAAAACCTTTGGTGTTGCGTGTATGTCTAAGCGTGTAGCCTCAAAAGAGAACGCACAGGAGAGTTTTCTCTCGAAAGAATATGTAAGAATACCACGTTATAAGGAAATACAGTGTTTCAGAGTAAAGACAAATGCTATTGGAAACACTTTAAGAGAAGAAATAATGCATCGTACATAATTAGCTTGTATCTCCTAAACAACACGTTCTAACTCGAAAAGATTTGGTGTGGCTCGTACCTCTACATGTGTAGCCTCAAAAGAGGACCCACAGGAGAACTTTCTTTCTTCAAAATTTTTCAGACAACCACGTTTTATGGAAATCTCGCATCGTGCGAAATTATCTTGTTTTTCCTATACAGCACATTGTAACTCGAAAAGCTTTGGCGTTGCGTGTATGTCTAAGTGTGTAGCCTCTAAAGAGAACGCACAGTAGAGTTTTCTCTTGAAAGAATATGTAATAATACAACGTTATAAGGAAATAAAGTGTTGCAGAGTAAAGACAAATACGTACATATTGGAAACACTTTACGAGAAGAAATAACGCATCATACAAAATTAGGTTGTATCTCCTAAACAACACGTGGTAACTCGAAAGGAATTGGTGTGGCGTGTACGTCTAAACATGTAGCCTCAAAAGAAAACCCACTGAAGAATTTTCTTTCGTCAAAATTTTTCAGAAAACTACGTTTTAAGGAAATCCCGCATCGTGCGAAATTATCTTGTTTTTCTTAAACAACACGTTGTAACTTGAAAAGCTTTTGTGTTGTGTGTATTTCTCAGCGTGTAGCCTCAAAAGAGAACACACAGGAGAGTTTTCTTTCGAAAGAATATGTAAGAATACCACGTTATAAGGAAATACAGTGTTGCAGATTAAAGACAAATACGTATGTATTGGAAACCCTTAAACTTTACGAGATGAAATAAAGCATCGTACAAAATTAGCTCGTATCTCCTAAAAAACACGTTGTAACTCGAAAAGATTTCGTGTGGTGTGTACGTCTAAACCTGTAGCCTCAAAAAGAGAACCCACAGGAGAATTTTCTTTGGTCTTATTTGTCAGAAAACCACGTATTAAGGAAATCCTGCATCGTGCGAAATTATCTTGTTTTTCCTAAACAACACGTTGTAACTTGAAAAGCTTTGTTGTTGCGTGTATGTCTCACCGTGTAGCCTCAAAAGAGAACACACAGGAGAGTTTTCTCTCAAAAGAATATGTAAGAATACCACATTATAAGGAAATACAGTGTTTCAGAGTAAAGACAAATATGTACGTATTGGAAACCCTTAAACTTTACGAGATGAAATAAAGCATCATACAAAATTAGCTCGTATCTCCTAAACAACACGTTGTAACTCGAAAAGATTTGGTGTGGCGTGTATGTCTAAACGTGTAGCCTCAAAGGAGAACCCATAGGAGATTTTTCTTTCATCAAAATTTTCAGAAAACCACGTTTTAAGGAAATCCCGCATCGTGCGAAATTATCTTGTTTTTCTTAAACAACACGTTGTAACTCGAAAAGCTTTTGTGTTGCGTGTATTTCTCAGCGTGTAGCCTCAAAAGAGAACACACAGGAGAGTTTTCTTTCGAAAGAATATGTAAGAATACCACGTTATAAGGAAATACAGTGTTGCAGATTAAAGACAAATATGTATGTATTGGAAACCCTTTAACTTTACGAGATGAAATAAAGCATCATACAAAATTAGCTCGTATCTCCTAAAAAACACGTTGTAACTCGAAAAGATTTGGTGTGGCGTGTACGTCTAAACCTGTAGCCTCAAAAGAGAACACATAGGAGAATTTTCTTTCGTCAAAATTTTCAGAAAACCACGTTTTAAGGAAATCCAGCATCGTTCGAAATTATCTTGTTTTTCCTAAGCAATACGTAGTAACTCGAAAATCTTTGGTATTGCGTGGATGTCTAAGCGTGTAGCCTCAAAAGAGAACATACAGGAGAGTTTTCTCTTGAAAGAATATGTAAGAATACCACGTTATAAGGAAGTACAGTGTTGCAGAATAAAGACAAATATTTACGTATTGGAAACCCTTAAACTTTATGAGATGAAATAAAGCATTGTACAAAATTAGCTTGTATCTCCTAAACAACACGTTGTAACTCGAAAAGATTAGGTGTAGCGTGTACGTCTAAATGTGTAGCCTCAAAAGAGAACCACAGGACAATTTTCTTTCGTCAAAATTTGTCAGAAAACCACGTTTTAAGGAAATCCCACATCGTGAGAAATTATCTTGTTCTTCATAAACAATACATTGTAACTCGAAAAGCGTTGGTGTTGCGTGTATGTCTAAGCATGTAGCCTCAAAAGAGAAGGCACAGGAGAGTTTTCTCTCGAAAGAATATGTAAGAATACCACGTTATAAGGAAATACAGTGTTGCAGATTAAAGACAAATATGTACTTATTGGAAATACTTTACGAGAAGAAATAACGCATCGTAAAAAATTAGCTTGTATCTCCTAAACAACAGGTTGTAACTCAAAAAGCCTTGGTGTGGCATGTACGTCTAAACGTGTAGCCTCAAAAGAGAACCCACAGGAGAATTTTCTTTGGTCAAAATTTGTCAGAAAACCATGTATTAAGGAAATCCCGCATCGTGCGAAATTATCTTGTTTATCCTAAACAACACGTTGTAACTCGAAAAGCTTTGGTGTTGCGTGTATGTCTAAGCGTGTAGCCTCAAAAGAGAACACACAGGAGAGTTTTCTCTCGAAAGAATAGGTAAGAATACCACTTTATAAGGAAGTACAGTGTTGCTGAGTAAAGACAAAAATGTGCATATTGGAAACCCTTAAACTTTACGAGATGAAATAAAGCATCGTAGAAAATTAGCTTGTAACTCCTAAACAACACGTTGTTACTCGAAAGGATTTGGTGTGGCCTGTACGTCTAAACGTATAGCCTCAAAAGAGAACCCACAGGACAATTTTCTTTATTCAAAATTTGGCAGAAATCCAAGTTTTAAGGAAATCCTGCATTGTGAGAAATTATCTTGTTCTTTCTAAACAACACGTTTTAACTCGAAAAGCTTATGTGTTGTATGTATATCTAAGCGTATAGCCTCAAAAGAGAACGCACAGGAGAGTTTTCTCTCGAAAGAATAAGTAAGAATACCACGTTATAAGGAAATACAGGGTTGCAAAGTAAAGACAAATACATATGTATTGGAAACACTTTATGAAATAACGCATCATGCAAAATTAGCTTGTATGTCCTAAACCACACGTTGTAACTTGAAAACATTTGGTGTGCCGTGTATGTCTAAACGTGTAGCCTCCAAAGAGAACCCCCAGTAGAATTTTCTTTCGCCAAAATTTTTCAGAAAACCACGTTTTAAGGAAATCCCGCATCATGCGAAATTATCTTGTTTTTCATAAACAACACATTGTAACTCGAAAAGTTTTGGTGTTGCATGTATGTCTAAGCGTTTAGCCTCAAAAGAGAACACACAGGAGAGGTTTCTCTCGAAAGAATATGTAAGAATACCACGTTTTAAGGAAACACAGTGCTGCAGAGTAAAGACAAATACGTAAGTAAGGGAAACACTTTACGAGAAGAAATAATGCATGGTACAAAATTAGCTTGTATCTCCTAAACAACACGATATAACTCAAAAAGATTTGGTGTGGCGTGTATGTCTAAACGTTTTGCCTCAAAGGAGAACCCACAGGAGAATTTTCTTTCGTCAAAATTTGTCAGAAAACCACGTTTTAAGGAAATCCCGCATCGTGCTAAATTATCTTGTTTTTCCTAAACAACACGTTGTAACTCGAAAAGCTTTGGTGTTGCGTGTATGTCTAAGCATGTAGCCTCAAAAGAGAACGCACAGGAGAGATTTCTCTCGAAAGAATATGTAAGGATACCACGTTATAAGGAAATACAGTGTTGCAGAGTAAAGACAAATACGTACATATTGGAAACACTTTATGAGAGAAATAACGCATCTTGCAAAATTAGCTTGTATGTCCTAAAGAACACGTTGTAACTCGAAAAGATTTGGTGTGGCGTGTACGTCTAAACGTGTAGCCTCAAAAGAGTACCCACAGGAGAGTTTTATTTCGTCAAAATTTTTCAGAAAACCACGTTTTAAGGAAATCCCGCATCGTGCGAAATTATGTTGTTTTTCATAAACAACATAAGTTGTAACTCGAAAAGCTTTGATGTTGCGTGTAAGTCTAAGCATGTAGCCTCAAAGGAGAATGCACAGGAGAGTTTTCTATCGAAAGAATATGCAAGAATACCACGTTATAAGGAAATACAGTGTTGCAGAGTAAAGGCAAATATGTACGTAATGGAAACACTTAAACTTTATGAGAAGAAATAACGCATCGTAAAAAATTAGCTTGTATCTCCTAAAAAACTCGTTGTAACTCGAAAGGATTTGGTGTGGCGTGTACGTCTAAATGTGTAGCATCAAAAGAGAACCCACAGGAGTATTTTCTTTCGTCAAAATTTGTCAGAAAACCACATTTTAAGGAAATCCTGCATCGTGCTAAATTATCTGGTTTTTCCTAAACAACACATTGTAACTCGAAAAGCTTTGGTGTTGCGTGTATGTCAAAGCGTGTAGCCTCAAAAGAGAACGCACAGGAGAGTTTTCTCTCGAAAGAATATGTAAGAATACCACTTTATAAGGAAGTACAGTGTTGCTGAGTAAAGACAAAAACGTACATATTGGAAACCCTTAAACTTTACGAGATGAAATAAAGCATCGTACAAAATTAGCTTGTAACTCCTAAACAACACATTGTTACTCGAAAGGATTTGGTGTGGCCTGTACGTCTAAACGTGTAGCCTCAAAAGAGAACCCACAGGACAATTTTCTTTCTTCAAAATTTGTCAGAAAACCAAGTTTTAAGGAAATCCCGCATTGTGAGAAATTATCTTTTTCTTCCTAAACAACACGTTTTAACTCGAAAAGCTTAGGTGTTGTGTGTATATCTAAGCGTATAGCCTCAAAAGAGAACGCACAGGAGAGTTTTCTCTTGAAAGAATAAGTAAGAATACCACGTTATAAGGAAATACAGGGTTGCAAAATAAAGACAAATACATATGTATTGGAAACACTTTATGAGAGAAATAACGCATCATGCAAAATTAGCTTGTATGTCCTAAACAACAAGTTGTAACTTGAAAACATTTGGTGTGCCGTGTATGTCTAAACATGTAGCCTCCAAAGAGAACCCCCAGTAGAATTTTCTTTCGTCAAAATTTTTCATAAAACCACGTTTTAAGGAAATCCCGCATTGTGCGAAATTATCTTGTTTTTCATAAACAACACATTGTAACTCGAAAAGCTTTGGTGTTGCATGTATGTCTAAGCGTGTAGCCTCAAAAGAGAATGCACAGGAGAGGTTTCTCTCGAAAGAATATGTAAGAATACCACGTTATAAAGAAACACAGTGCTGCAGAGTAAAGACAAATACATAAGTAAGGGAAACACTTTACGAGAAGAAATAATGCATGGTACAAAATTAGCTTGTATCTCCTAAACAACACGATAAAACTCAAAAATATTTGGTGTGGCGTGTATGTCTAAACGTTTAGCTTCAAAGGAGAACCCACAGGTGAATTTTCTTTCGTCAAAATTTGTCAGAAAACCACGTTTTAAGGAAATCCAGCATTGTGCTAAATTATCTTGTTTTTCTTAACAACACGTTGTAACTCGAAAAGCTTTGGTGTTGCGTGTATGTCTAAGCATGTAGCCTCAAAAGAGAACGCACAGGAGAGTATTCTCTCGAAAGAATATGTAAGGATGCCACGTTATAAGGAAATACAGTGTTGCAGAGTAAAGACAAATACATACATATTGGAAACACTTTATAAGAGAAATAACGCTTCTTGCCAAATTAGCTTGTATGTCCTAAACAACACGTTGTAACTCGAAAAGATTTGGTGTGGCGTGTACGTTTAAATGTGTAGCCTCAAAAGAGTACCCACAGGAGAGTTTTATTTCGTCAAAATTTGTCAGAAAACCACGTTTTAAGGAAATCCTGCATCGTGCGAAATTATGTTGTTTTTCATAAACAACACGTTCTAACTCGAAAAGCTTTGGTGTTGCGTGTTTGTCTAAGCATGTAGCCTCAAAGGAGAATGCACAGGAGAGTTTTCTATCGAAAGAATATGCAAGAAAACCACGTTATAAGAAAATACAGTGTTGCAGAGTAAAGGCAAATATGTACGTTATGGAAACACTTAAACTTCATGAGAAGAAATAACGCATCGTAAAAAATTAGCTTGTATCTCCTAAACAACACGTTGTAACTCGAAAAGATTTGGTGTGGCGTGTACGGCTAAATGTGTAGCCTCAAAAGAGAACCCACAGGAGTATTTTCTTTCCTCAAAATTTGTAAGAAAACCACATTTTAAGGAAATCCCGCATTGTGCTAATTTATCTTGTTTTTCCTAAACAACACATTGTAACTCGAAAAGCTTTGGTGTTACGTGTATGTCAAAGCGTGTAGCCTCAAAAGAGAATGCACAGGAGAATTTTCTCTCGAAAGAATATGTAAGAATACCATGTTATAAGGAAATACAGTGTTGCAGAGCAAAGACAAATACGTACTTATTGGAAACACTTTATGAGAGAAATAACGCATCTTGCAAAATTAACTTGTATGTCCTAAACAACATGTTGTAACTCGAAAAGAACGCACAGGAGAGTTTTCTCTCGAAAGAATATGTAAGAATACCACGTTATAAGGAAATACAGTGTTGCAGTGTAAAGACAAATACGTACTTATTTGAAACACTTAAACTTTAGGAGAAGAAATAAGGCATCGTACAAAATTAGTTTTGGTGTGGTGTGTACGTCTAAACGTGTAGCCTCAAAAGAGAACCCACAGGATAATTTTCTTTCGTCAAAATTTGACAGAAAACCACGTTTTAAGGAAATCCCTTATTGAGTACAACATGTTGTTTAGGAAAATCAAGATAATTTTGCACGATGCGGGATTTCCTTAATACGTGGTTTTCTGACAAATTTTGACCAATGAAAATTCTCCTATGGGTTCTCTTTTGAGGCTACACATTTAGACGTACAGGCCACACCAAATCTTTTTAAGTTACAACGCGTTGTTTAGGAGATACAAGCTAATTTTGTGCGATGCATTATTTCTTCTCGTAAAGTGTTTCCAATACGTGCGTATTTGTCTTTACTCTGCAACACTGTATTTCCTAATAACGTGGTATTCTTATATATTCTTTCGAGAGAAAACTCTCCTTTGCATTCTCTTTTGAGGCTACACGCTTAGAAATACACGCAACACCAAAGCTTTTCGAGTTACAACGTGTTGTTTAGGAAAAACAAGATGATTTCGCACGATGCGGGATTTCATTAAAACATGGTTTTCTGACAAATATTGACGAAAGAAAACTCTCCTGTGGGTTCTCTTTTGAGGCTACACGTTTAGACGTACATGCCACACCAAATACTTTCGAGTTACAACGTGTTGTTTAGGAGATACAAGCTAATTTTGCAAGATGCGTTATTTCTCTCATAAAGTGTTTCCAATACGTACGTATTTGTCTTTACTCTGCCACACTGTATTTCCTTATAACGTGGTATTCTTACATATTCTTTCGAGAGAAAACTCTCCTGTGCGTTCTCCTTTGGGGCTACACGCTTAGACATACACCCAACACCAAAGCTTTTTGAGTTACAACGTGTTGTTTAGGAAGAACAAGATAATTTCTCACGATGCGGGATTTCTGTAATACGTGGTTTTCTGACAAATTTAGACGAAAGAAAATTGTCCTGTGGGTTCTCTTTTGAGGCTACACGTTTAGACGTACAGGCCACACCAAATCTTTTCGAGATACCACGTGTTGTTTAGGAGATACAAGCTAATTTTATACGATGCTTTATTTCATCTCATAAAATTTAAGGGTTTCCAATACATACATATTTGTCTTTACTCTGCAACACTGTATTTCTTTATAACGTGGTATTCTTACATATTCTTTCGAGAGAAAACTATCCTGTGCGTTCTCTTTGGAGGCTACATGCTTAGACATACACGCAACACCAAAGCTTTTTGAGTTACAACGTGTTGATTAGGAAAAACAAGATAATTTCGCAAGATGCGGGATTTCCTTAAAACGTGATTTTCTGACAAATTTTGACGTAAGAAAATTCTCCTGTGGGTTCTCTTTTGAGGCTACACATTTAGACTACACGCCACAACAAATCTTTTTGAGTTACCTCGTGTTGTTTAGGAGATACAAGATAATTTTGTACCATGCGTTATTTCTTCTCATAATATGTTTCCAATACGTATGTATTTGTCTTTACTCTGCAGCAATATATTTCCTTATAACATGGTATTCTTACATATTCTTTCGAGAGAAAACTCTCCTGTGCATTCTCTTTTGAGGCTACACGCTTAGACACACACCCAACACCAAATCTTTTCGAATTACAATGTTTTGTTTATGAAAAACAAGATAATTGCGCACGATGCGGGATTTCCTTAAAACGTGGTTTTCTGACAAATTTTGACGAAAGAAAATTCTCTTGTGGGTTCTCTTTTGAGGCTACACGTTTAGAGGTACACACCACACCAAATCTTTTCGAGTTACAACGTGTTGTTTAGGATATACAAGCTAATTTTGTACCATGCGTTATTTCTTCTCATAAAGTTTTTCCAATAAGTAAGTATTTGTCTTTACTCTGCAACACTGTATTTCCTTATAACGTGGTATTCTTACATATTCTTTCGAGAGAAAACTCTCCTGTGCATTCTCTTTTGAGGATACACGCTTAGACATACACGCAACACCAAAGCATTTCGAGTTAGAACGTGTTGTTTAGGAAAAACAAGATAATTTCGCACGATGCGGGAATTCCTTAAAACGTGGTTTTCTGACAAATTTTGACGAAAGAAAATTCTTCTGAGGGTTTTCATTTGAGGCTACACGTTTAGACTTACACGCCACACCAAATCTTTTCGAGTTACAACGTGTTGTTTAGGAGATACAAGCTAATTTTTTACGATACTTTATATCTTCTCGTAAAGTTTAAGTGTTTCCAAAAGGTACGTATGTATCTTTAATTTGCCACAATGTATTTCCTTATAACGTGGTATTTTTACATACTCGTTCGAGAGAAATCTCTCCTTTCCGTTCTCTTTTGAGGCTACATGCTTAGACATACACGCAACATCAAAGATTTTCGAGTTACAATGTGTTGTTTAGGAAAAACAAGATAGTTTCGCACGATGTGGGATTTCCTTAATAAGTGGTTTTCTGACAAATTTTGACGAAAGAAAATTCTCCTGTGTGTTCTCTTTTGAGGCTACACGTTTAGACGTACACGCCACACCAAATCTTTTCGAGTTAACGTGTTGTTTAGGAGATACAAACTAATTTTTTACGATGCGTTATTTCTTCTCATAAAGTGTTTCAAATACATACGTATTTGTCTTTACTCTGCAAAACTGTATTTCCTTATAATGTTGTATTCTTACATGTTCCTTCGAGAGAAAACTCTCCTGTGCGTTCTCTTTTGAGGCTACACGCTTAAACATACAAGCAACATCAAAGCTTTTCGAGTTACAACATGTTGTTTAGGGAAAAAAAGATAATTTCACACGATGAGTGATTTCCTTAAAACATGGTTTTCTGACAAATTTTAACGAAAAACAATTCTCCTGTGGGTTCTTTTTTGAGGCTACATGTTTAGACGTACATGCCACACCCAATCTTTTCGAGTTACAACGTGTTGTTTAGGAGATAGAAGCTAATTTTGTACGATGCGTTATTTCTTCTCTAAAGTGTTTCCAATACGTACATATTTGCCTTTAGTCTGCAACACTGTATTTCCTTATAACGTGGTATTCTTATATCTTCTTTCGAGAGAGAACTCTCCTGTGCGTCCTCTTTGGAGGCTACACGCTTAGACATACACGCAACACCAAAGCTTTTCGCGTTACAATGTGTTGTTTAGGAAAAACAAGATAATTTCGCACGATGAGGGATTTCCTTAATACGTGGTTTTCTGACAAATTTTGACCAAAGAAAATTCTCCTATGGGTTCTCTTTTGAGACTACACGTTAAGACGTACAGGCCACACCAAATCTTTTTAAGTTACAACGTGTTGGTTAGGAGATACAAGCTAATTTTGTACGATGCGTTATTTCTTCTCGTAAAGTTTTTCCAATAAGTAAGTATTTGTCTTTACTCAGCAACACTGTATTTCCATATAACATGGTATTCTTACATATTTTTTCGAGAGAAAACTCTCCTGTGCATTCTCATTTGAGGCTACAGGCTTAGACATACAAGCAACAGCAAAGAGTTTCGAGTTACAACGTGTTGTTTAGGAAGAACAAGGTAATTTCTCATGATGCGGGATTTCCTTAAAACGTGGTTTTCTGACAAATTTTGACGAAAGAATATTCTCCTGTGGGTTCTCTTTTGAGGCTACACGTTTAGACGTACACGCCACACCAAATCTTTTTGAGTTACAACTTGTTGTTCAGGAGATACAATCTAATTTTTTTACGATGCGTTATTTCTTCTCGTAATGTTTAAGTGTTTCCAATACGTATGTATTTGCCTTTCTTCTGCAACACTGTATTTCCTTATAATGTGGTATTCTTACATATTCTTTCGAGAGAAAACTCTCCTGTGCGTTCTCTTTGGAGGCTACACGCTTAGGCATTCACGCAACACCAAACTTTTCGAGTTACAACGTGCTGTTTAGGAAAAACAAGATAATTTCGCATGATGCGGGATTTCCTTAAAACGTGGTTTTCTGACAAATTTTGACAAAAGAAAATTCTCCTGTGGGTTCTCTTTTGAGGCTACACGTTTAGACGTACACGCCACACCAAATCCTTTCGAGTTATAACGTGTTGTTTAGGATATACAAGCTAATTTTGTACTATGTTTTATTTCTTCTCGTAAAGTTTAAGTGTTTCCAATAAGTATGTATTTGTCTTTACTCCGCAACACTGTATTTCCATATAATGTGGTATTCCTACATATTCTTTCGGGAGAAAACTCTCCTGTGCATTCTCTTTTGAGGCTACACGCTTAGACATATACGCAACACCAAAGCTTTTCGAGTTAAAACATGTTGTTTAGGAAAAACAAGATAATTTCGCACGATGCAGAATTTCCTTAAAACGTGGTTTCCTGACAAATTTTGACGAAAGAAAACTCTCCTGTGGTTTCTCCTTTGAGGCTACACGTTTAGTCGTACACGCCACACCAAATCTTTTCGAGTTACAACGTGTTGTTTAGAAGATACAAGCTAATTTTGCATGATGCGTTATTTCTTCTCGTAAAGTGTTTCCTATAAGTACATATTTGTCTATACTCTGCAACACTGTATTTCCTTATAACGTGGTATTCTTACATATTCTTTCGAGAGAAAACTATACTGTGCGTTCTCTTTGGAGGCTACACGCTTAGACATACAAGCAACACCAAAGCTTTTCGAGTTACAACGTGTTGATTAGGAAAAACAAGATAATTTCGCACAATGAGGGATTTACTTAAAATGTGGTTTTCTGACAAATTTTGACGTAAGAAAATTCTCCTGTGGGTTCTCTTTTGAGGCTACACATTTAGACGTACACGCCACACCAAATCTTTTTGAGTTACCACGTGTTGTTTAGGAGATACAAGCAAATTTTGTACCATGCGTTATTTCTTCTCATAATATATTTCCAATACGTATGTATTTGTCTTTACTCTGCAGCAATATATTTCCTTATAATGTGGTATTCTTACATATTCTTTCGAGAGAAAACTCTCCTGTGCATTCTCTTTTGAGGCTACAGGCTTACACATACACCCAACACCAAAGCTTTCCGAGTTACAATGTTTTGTTTATGAAAAACAAGATAATTGCGCACAATGCGGGATTTCCTTAAAACGTGGTTTTCTGACAAATTTTGACAAAAGAAAATTCTCCTGTGGGTTCTCTTTTGAGCCTACATGTTTAGACGTACACGCCACACCAAATCTTTTCGAGTTACAACGTGTTGTTTAGGAGATACAAGCTAATTTTGTACCATGCGTTATTTCTTCTCATAAAGTTTTTCCAATAAGTAAGTATTTGTCTTTACTCTGCAACACTGTATTTCCTTATAACGAGGTATTCTTACATATTCTTTCGAGAGAAAACTCTCCTGTGCGTTCTCATTTGAGGCTACACGCTTAGACATATACGCAACACCAAAGCTTTTCGAGTTACAACATGTTGTTTAGGAAAAACAAGATAATTTCGCACGATGCAGGATTTCCTTAAAACGTGGTTTCCTGACAAATTTTGATGAAAGAAAACTCTCCTGTGGGTTCTCCTTTGAGGCTACACATTTAGTCGTACACGCCACACCAAATCTTTTCGAGTTACAACGTGTTGTTTAGAAGATACAAGTTAATTTTGCATGATGCGTTATTTCTTCTCGTAAAGTGTTTCCTATAAGTACATATTTGTCTATACTCTGCAACACTGTATTTCCTTATAACGTGGTATTCTTACATATTCTTTCGAGAGAAAACTATACTGTGCGTTCTCTTTGGAGGCTACACGCTTAGACATACAAGCAACACCAAAACTTTTCGAGTTACAACGTGTTGATTAGGAAAAACAAGATAATTTCGCACAATGAGGGATTTACTTAAAATGTGGTTTTCTGACAAATTTTGACGTAAGAAAATTCTCCTGTGGGTTCTCTTTTGAGTCTACACATTTAGACGTACACGCCACACCAAATCTTTTTGAGTTACCACGTGTTGTTTAGGAGATACAAGCAAATTTTGTACCATGCGTTATTTCTTCTCATAATATATTTCCAATACGTATGTATTTGTCTTTACTCTGCAGCAATATATTTCCTTATAACGTGGTATTCTTACATATTCTTTCGAGAGAAAACTCTCCTGTGCATTCTCTTTTGAGGCTACACGCTTACACATACACCCAACACCAAAGCTTTCCGAGTTACAATGTTTTGTTTATGAAAAACAAGATAATTGCGCACAATGCGGGATTTCCTTAAAACGTGGTTTTCTGACAAATTTTGACGAAAGAAAATTCTCCTGTGGGTTCTCTTTTGAGCCTACATGTTTAGACGTACACGCCACACCAAATCTTTTTGAGTTACAACGTGTTTTTTAGGAGATACAAGCTAATTTTGTACCACGCGTTATTTCTTCTCATAAAGTTTTTCCAATAAGTAAGTATTTGTCTTTACTCTGCAACACTGTATTTCCTTATAACGAGGTATTCTTACATATTCTTTCGAGAGAAAACTCTCCTGTGCGTTCTCATTTGAGGCTACACGCTTAGACATATACGCAACACCAAAGCTTTTCGAGTTACAACATGTTGTTTAGGAAAAACAGGATAATTTCGCACGATGCAGGATTTCCTTAAAACGTGGTTTCCTGACAAATTTTGATGAAAGAAAACTCTCCTGTGGGTTCTCCTTTGAGGCTACACATTTAGTCGTACACGCCACACCAAATCTTTTCGAGTTACAACGTGTTGTTTAGAAGATACAAGTTAATTTTGCATGATGCGTTATTTCTTCTCGTAAAGTGTTTCCTATAAGTACATATTTGTCTATACTCTGCAACACTGTATTTCCTTATAACGTGGTATTCTTACATATTCTTTCGAGAGAAAACTATACTGTGCATTCTCTTTGGAGGCTACACGCTTAGACATACAAGCAACACCAAAGCTTTTCGAGTTACAACGTGTTGATTAGGAAAAACAAGATAATTTCGCACAATGAGGGATTTACTTAAAATGTGGTTTTCTGACAAATTTTGACGTAAGAAAATTCTCCTGTGGGTTCTCTTTTGAGGCTACACATTTAGACGTACACGCCACACCAAATCTTTTTGAGTTACCACGTGTTGTTTAGGAGATACAAGCAAATTTTGTACCATGCGTTATTTCTTCTCATAATATATTTCCAATACGTATGTATTTGTCTTTACTCTGCAGCAATATATTTCCTTATAATGTGGTATTCTTACATATTCTTTCGAGAGAAAACTCTCCTGTGCATTCTCTTTTGAGGCTACAGGCTTACACATACACCCAACACCAAAGCTTTCCGAGTTACAATGTTTTGTTTATGAAAAACAAGATAATTGCGCACAATGCGGGATTTCCTTAAAACGTGGTTTTCTGACAAATTTTGACAAAAGAAAATTCTCCTGTGGGTTCTCTTTTGAGCCTACATGTTTAGACGTACACGCCACACCAAATCTTTTCGAGTTACAACGTGTTGTTTAGGAGATACAAGCTAATTTTGTACCATGCGTTATTTCTTCTCAT
The DNA here is from genome assembly GCF_947179515.1 of Apodemus sylvaticus. Taxonomy (NCBI): domain Eukaryota; kingdom Metazoa; phylum Chordata; class Mammalia; order Rodentia; family Muridae; genus Apodemus; species Apodemus sylvaticus. The sequence continues at coordinate 156,346 of NW_026263424.1, forward strand.
AAAGTTTTTCCAATAAGTAAGTATTTGTCTTTACTCTGCAACACTGTATTTCCTTATAACGAGGTATTCTTACATATTCTTTCGAGAGAAAACTCTCCTGTGCGTTCTCATTTGAGGCTACACGCTTAGACATATACGCAACACCAAAGCTTTTCGAGTTACAACATGTTGTTTAGGAAAAACAAGATAATTTCGCACGATGCAGGATTTCCTTAAAACGTGGTTTCCTGACAAATTTTGATGAAAGAAAACTCTCCTGTGGGTTCTCCTTTGAGGCTACACATTTAGTCGTACACGCCACACCAAATCTTTTCGAGTTACAACGTGTTGTTTAGAAGATACAAGTTAATTTTGCATGATGCGTTATTTCTTCTCGTAAAGTGTTTCCTATAAGTACATATTTGTCTATACTCTGCAACACTGTATTTCCTTATAACGTGGTATTCTTACATATTCTTTCGAGAGAAAACTATACTGTGCGTTCTCTTTGGAGGCTACACGCTTAGACATACAAGCAACACCAAAACTTTTCGAGTTACAACGTGTTGATTAGGAAAAACAAGATAATTTCGCACAATGAGGGATTTACTTAAAATGTGGTTTTCTGACAAATTTTGACGTAAGAAAATTCTCCTGTGGGTTCTCTTTTGAGTCTACACATTTAGACGTACACGCCACACCAAATCTTTTTGAGTTACCACGTGTTGTTTAGGAGATACAAGCAAATTTTGTACCATGCGTTATTTCTTCTCATAATATATTTCCAATACGTATGTATTTGTCTTTACTCTGCAGCAATATATTTCCTTATAACGTGGTATTCTTACATATTCTTTCGAGAGAAAACTCTCCTGTGCATTCTCTTTTGAGGCTACACGCTTACACATACACCCAACACCAAAGCTTTCCGAGTTACAATGTTTTGTTTATGAAAAACAAGATAATTGCGCACAATGCGGGATTTCCTTAAAACGTGGTTTTCTGACAAATTTTGACGAAAGAAAATTCTCCTGTGGGTTCTCTTTTGAGCCTACATGTTTAGACGTACACGCCACACCAAATCTTTTTGAGTTACAACGTGTTTTTTAGGAGATACAAGCTAATTTTGTACCACGCGTTATTTCTTCTCATAAAGTTTTTCCAATAAGTAAGTATTTGTCTTTACTCTGCAACACTGTATTTCCTTATAACGAGGTATTCTTACATATTCTTTCGAGAGAAAACTCTCCTGTGCGTTCTCATTTGAGGCTACACGCTTAGACATATACGCAACACCAAAGCTTTTCGAGTTACAACATGTTGTTTAGGAAAAACAGGATAATTTCGCACGATGCAGGATTTCCTTAAAACGTGGTTTCCTGACAAATTTTGATGAAAGAAAACTCTCCTGTGGGTTCTCCTTTGAGGCTACACATTTAGTCGTACACGCCACACCAAATCTTTTCGAGTTACAACGTGTTGTTTAGAAGATACAAGTTAATTTTGCATGATGCGTTATTTCTTCTCGTAAAGTGTTTCCTATAAGTACATATTTGTCTATACTCTGCAACACTGTATTTCCTTATAACGTGGTATTCTTACATATTCTTTCGAGAGAAAACTATACTGTGCATTCTCTTTGGAGGCTACACGCTTAGACATACAAGCAACACCAAAGCTTTTCGAGTTACAACGTGTTGATTAGGAAAAACAAGATAATTTCGCACAATGAGGGATTTACTTAAAATGTGGTTTTCTGACAAATTTTGACGTAAGAAAATTCTCCTGTGGGTTCTCTTTTGAGGCTACACATTTAGACGTACACGCCACACCAAATCTTTTTGAGTTACCACGTGTTGTTTAGGAGATACAAGCAAATTTTGTACCATGCGTTATTTCTTCTCATAATATATTTCCAATACGTATGTATTTGTCTTTACTCTGCAGCAATATATTTCCTTATAACGTGGTATTCTTACATATTCTTTCGAGAGAAAACTCTCCTGTGCATTCTCTTTTGAGGCTACACGCTTACACATACACCCAACACCAAAGCTTTTCGAGTTACAATGTTTTGTTTATGAAAAACAAGATAATTGCGCACAATGCGGGATTTCCTTAAAACGTGGTTTTCTGACAAATTTTGACGAAAGAAAATTCTCCTGTGGGTTCTCTTAAGAGCCTACATGTTTAGACGTACACGCCACACCAAATCTTTTCGAGTTACAACGTGTTGTTTAGGAGATACAAGCTAATTTTGTACCATGCGTTATTTCTTCTCATAAAGTTTTTCCAATAAGTAAGTATTTGTCTTTACTCTGCAACACTGTATTTCCTTATAACGTGGTATTCTTACATATTCTTTCGAGAGAAAACTCTCCTGTGCGTTCTCATTTGAGGCTACACGCTGAGACATACACGCAACAGCAAAGCTTTTCGAGTTACAACGTGTTGTTTAGGAAAAACAAGATAATTTCGCACGATGCGGGAATTCCTTAAAACGTGGTTTTCTGACAAATTTTGACGAAAGAAAATTCTCCTGTGGGTTTTCATTTGAGGCTAAACGTTTAGACGTACACGCCACACCAAATGTTTTCGAGTTAAAACGTGTTGTTTAGGAGATACAAGCTAATTTTTTACGATGCTTTATATCTTCTTGTAAAGTTTAAGTGTTTCCAAAACGAACGTATTTATCTTTAATTTGCCACAATGTATTTCCTTATAACGTGGTATTCTTACATACTCGTTCGAGAGAAATCTCTCCTGTGTGTTCTTTTTTGAGGCTACATGCTTAGACATACACGCAACACCGAAGATTTTCGAGTTACAATGTGTTGTTTAGGAAAAACAAGATAGTTTCGCACGATGCGGGATTTCCTTAATAAGTGGTTTTCTAACAAATTTTGAGGAAAGAAAATTCTCCTGGGGGTTCTCTTTTGAGGCTACACATTTAGACGTACATGCCACACCAAATCTTTTCGAGTTACAACGTGTTGTTTAGGAGATACAAACTAATTTTTTGCGATGCGTTATTTCTTCTCATAGAGTGTTTCAAATACCTACGTATTTGTCTTTAATCTGCAAAACTGTATTTCCTTATAATCTGGTATTCTTACATGTTCTTTCGAGAGAAAACTCTCCTGTGCGTTCTCTTTTGAGGCTACACGCTTAGACATACACGCAACATCAAAGTTTTTCGAGTTACAACGTGTTGTTTAGGAAAAACAAGATAATTTCGCACGATGAGTGATTTCCTTAAAATATGGATTTCTGACAAATTTTAACGAACAAAAATTCTCCTGTGGGTTCTATTTTGAGGCTACACGTTTAGACATACACGCCCCACCAAATCTTTTCTATTTACAATGTGTTGTTTAGGAGATACAAGCTAATTTTGTAAGATGCGTTATTTCTTCTCGTAAAGTGTTTCCAATACGTACGTGTTTGCCTTTAGTCAGCAACACTGTATTTCCTTATAACATGGTATTCTTACATATTCTTTCGAGAGAAAACTCTCCTGTGCGTCCTCTTTTGAGGCTACACGCTTAGACATACACGCAACACCAAAGCTTTTCGAGTTAAAACGTGTTGTTTAGGAAAAACAAGATAATTTCGAGCGATGAGGGATTTCCTTAATACGTGGTTTTCTGACAAATTTTGACAAAAGTAATTTCTCCTATTGGTTCTCTTTTGAGACTACACGTTTAGACGTACAGGCCACACCAAATCTTTTTAAGTTTCAACGTGTTGTTTAGGAGATACAAGCTAATTTTGTACCATGCGTTATTTCTTCTCATAAAGTTTTTCCAATAAGTAAGTATTTGTCTTTACTCTGCAACACTGTATTTCCTTATAACGTGGTATTCTTACATATTCTTTCGAGAGAAAACTCTCCTGTGCGTTCTCATTTGAGGCTACCCGCTGAGACATACACGCAACAGCAAAGCTTTTGGAGTTACAACGTGTTGTTTAGGAAAAACAAGATAATTTCTCACGAAGCGGGATTTCCTTAAAACGTGGTTTTCTGACAAATTTTGACGAAAGAAAATTCTCCTGTAGGTTCTCTTTTAAGGCTAAACGTTTAGACGTACACGCCACACCAAATCTTTTTGAGTTACAACTTGTTGTTTAGGAGAATCAAGCTAATTTTTTTTACGATGAATTATTTCTTTTCGTAAAGTTTAAGTGTTTCCAATACATATGTATTTGCCTCTACTCTGCAACACTGTATTTCCATATAACGTGGTATTCTTACATATTCTTTCGAGAGAAAACTCTCCTGTGCGTTCTCTTTGGAGGCTACACACTTAGACATTCACGCAACACCAAAGCTTTTCGAGTTACAACGTGTTGTTTAGGAAAAACAAGATAATTTCGCATGATGCGGGATTTCCTTAAAACGTGGTTTTCTGACAAATTTTGACGAAAGAAAATTCTCCTGTGGGTTCTCTTTTGAGGCTTCACGTTTAGATGTACACGCCACACCAAATCCTTTCGAGTTATAACGTGTTGTTTAGGATATACAAGCTAATATTGTACTATGTGTTTTTTCTTCTCGTAAAGCTTAAGTGTTTCCAATAAGTATGTATTTGTCTTTACTCTGCAACACTGTATTTCCTTATAACGTAGTATTCCTACATATTCTTTCGGGAGAAAACTCTCCTGTGCGGTCTCTTTTGAGGCCACACGTTTAGACGTACATGCCACACCAAATCTTTTATGAGTTACAACTTGTTGTTTCGCCGATACAAGCTAATTTTTTAACGATGAATTATTTCTTCTCGTAAAGTTTAAGTGTTTCCAATATGTATATATTTGCCTCTACTCTGCAACACTGTATTTCTTTATAACGTGGTATTCTTACATATTCTTTCGAGAGAAAACTCTCCTGTGCGTTCTCTTTGGAGGCTACACGCTTAGACATTCACGCAACACCAAAGCTTTTCGAGTTACAACGTGTTGTTTAGGAAAAACAAGATAATTTCGCATGATGCAGGATTTCCTTAAAACGTGGTTTTCTGACAAATTTTGATGAAACAAAATTCTCCTGTGGGTTCTCTTTTGAGGCTACACGTTTAGACATACACGCCACACCAAATCCTTTCGAGTTATAACGTGTTGTTTAGGATATACAAACTAATTTTTACTATGTGTTATTTCTTCTCGTAAAGCTTAAGTGTTTCCAATAAGTATGCATTTGTCTTTACTCTGCAACACTGTATTTCCTTATAACGTGGTATTCCTACATATTCTTTCGGAAGAAAACTCTCCTGTACGTTCTCTTTTGAGGCTACACGCTTAGACATACACGCAACACCAAAGCTTTTCGAGTTACAACATGTTGTTTAGGAAAAACAAGATAATTTCGCACGATGCGGTATTTCCTTAAAATGTGGTTTTCTAACAAATTTTGACGAAAGAACACTCTCCTGTGGGTTCTCTTTTGAGGCTACACGTTTAGACATACACGCCACACCAAATCTTGTCGAGTTACAACGTGTTGTTTAGGAGATACAAGCTAATTTTGCATGATGCGTTATTTCTTCTCCTAAAGTGTTTCCAATAAGTACGTATTTGTCTAAACTCTGCAACACTGTATTTCCTTATAACGTGGTATTCTTACATATTCTTTCGAGAGAAAACTATCCTGTGCGTTCTGTTTGGAGGCTACACGCTTAGACATACACGCAACACCAAAGCTTTTCGAGTTACAACGTGTTGATTAGGAAAAACAAGATAATTTTGCACGATGCGGGATTTCTTTAAAACGTAGTTTTCTGACAAATTTTGACGTAAGAAAATTCTCCTGTGGGTTCTCGTTTGAGGCTACACGTTTAGATGTACATGCCACACCAAATCATTTTGAGTTACCACGTGTTGTTTCGGAGATACAAGCTAATTTTTACCATGCGTTATTTCTTCTCATAATGTGTTTCCAATACGTACGTATTTGTCTTTACTCTGCAGCAATATATTTCCTTATAACGTGGTATTCTTACATATTCCTTCGAGAGAAAACTCTCCTGTGCATTCCCTTTTGAGGCTACACGCTTAGGCATACACGCAACACCAAAGCTTTTCTAGTTTCAACGTGTTGATAAGGAAAAACAATATAATTTCGCAGGATGCGGGATTTACTTAAAACTTGGTTTTCTGACAAATTTTTTTTTCATTTTTTTTATATTCGATATAATTTATTTACATTTCAAATGATTTCCCCTTTTCTAGCCCCCCCACCACCACTCCCCGAAAGTCCCGTAAGCCCCCTTCTCTTCCCCTGTCCTCCCTCCCACCCCTTCCCAGTTCCCCGTTCTGGTTTTGCCAAATACTGTTTCACTGAGTCTTTCCAGAACCAGGGACCACTCCTGCTTTCTTCTTGTATCTCATTTGATGTGTGAATTATGTTTTGGGTATTCCAGTTTTCTAGGTTAATAACCACTTATTAGTGAGTGCATACCATGATTCACCTTTTGAGTCTGGGTTACCTCACTTAGTATTATGTTCTCTAGCTCCATCCATTTGCCTAAGAATTTCATGAATTCATTGTTTCTAATGGCTGAATAGTACTCCATTGTGTAGATATACCACATTTTTTGTATCCACTCTTCTGTTGAGAGATACCTGGCAGAATTTTGAGGAAAGAAAACTCTCCTGTGGGTTCTCTTTTGAGGCTACACTTTTAGACGTACACGCCACACCAAATCTTTTCGAGTTACAACGTGTTGTTTAGGATATACAAGCTAATTTTGCAAGATGCGTTATTTCTCTCATAAAGTGCTTCCATTATGTACGTATTTGTCTTTACTCTGCCACACTGTATTTCCTTATAACGTGGTATTCTTACATATTCTTTCGAGAGAAAATTCTCCTGTGGGTTCTCTTTTGAGGCTACACCTTTAGATGTAAACACTACACCAAATCCTTTCGAGTTACAACGTGTTGTTCAGGAGATACAAGCTAATTTTTTACTTTGCGTTATTTCTTCTCGTAAAGTGTTTCCAATACGTACACATTTGTCTTTACTCTGCAACACTGTTTTTCCATATAACGTGGTATTCTTACATATTCTTTCGAGAGAAAACTCTCCTGTGCGTTCTCTTTTGAGGCTACATTCTTAGACATACACCCAATACCAAAGCTTTTCGAGTTACAACGTGTTGTTTAGGAAAAACAAGATAATTTCTCAAGATGTGGGATTTCCTTAAAACGTGGTTTTCTGACAAATTTTGACCAAAGAAAATTCTCTTGTGGGTTCTCCTATAAGGCTACACGTTTAGACGTACACGCCACACCAAATCTTTTCGAGTTACAACGTGTTGTTTAGGAGAAACAAGCTAATTTTATACGATGCGATATTTCGTCTTGTAAACTGTTTCCAATACATATGTATTTGTCTTTATTCTGCAACACTGTATTTCCTTATAACTTGGTATTCTTACATATTCTTTCGAGAGAAAACTCTCCTGTGCGTTCACTTTTGAGGCTACACGCTTAGACATACACGCTACACCAAAGCTTTTCGAGTTACAACTTGTTGATTAGGAAAAACAAGATAATTTCGCACGATGCGGGATTTCCTTAAAATGTGGTTTTCTGACAAATTTTGACCAAAGAAAATTCTCCTGTGTATTCTCTTTAGAGGCTACACGTTTAGACGTACACGCCACAGCAAATCTTTTCGAGTTACAACGTGCTTTTTAGGAAATACAAGCTAATTTTGTACAATGCATTACTTCTTCTTGTAAAGTGTTTCCAATATGTATGTATCTGTCTTTACTCTGCAACACTGTATTTCCTTATAACGTGGTATTCTTACATATTCTTTCTAGAGAAAACTCTCCTGTGCGTTCTCTTTTGAGGCTACACGCTTAGACATGCACACAGCACCAACGCTTTTCGAGTCACAACGTGTTGTTTAGGAAAAACAAGATAATTTCGCACGAAGTGAGATTTCCTTAATACGTGGTTTTCTGACAAATTTTGACCAAAGAAAATTCTCCTGTGGGTTCTCTTTTGAGGCTAAACGTTTAGAAGTACACACCACACCAAATTTTTTCGAGTTACAACGTGCTGTTTAGGAGATACAAGCTAATTTTGTACGATGCGTTATTTCTTCTCGTAAAGTGTTTCCAATACGTATGTATTTGTCTTTACTCTGCAACATTGTATTTCCTTATAACGTGGTATTCTTATATATTCTTTCGAGAGAAAACTCTCCTGTGCGTTCTCTTTGAGGCCACATGTTTAGAACGACACGCAACACCAAAGCTTTTCGAGTTAAAACGTGTTGTTTAGGAAGAACAAGATAATTTCGCACGATGCGGGACTTCCTTAAAACGTGGTTTTCTGACAAATTTTGACGAAAGAAAATTCTCCTGTGGGTTCTCTTTTGAGTCTACACGTTTCAACGTACATGCCACACCAAATCTCTTCGAGTTACAACGTGTTGTTTAGGAAATACAAGCTAATTTCGTACGATGTATTATTCCTTCTCGTAAAGTGTTTCCAATACGTATGTATCTGTCTTTACTCCGCAACACTGTATTTCCATATAACGTGGTATTCTTACATATTCTTTCGAGAGAATACTCTACTGTGTGTTCTCTTTTAGGCTACACGCTTAGACATACACGCAACACCAAAGCTTTTCGAGTTACAACATGTTGTTTAGGAAAAACAAAATAATTTCGCACGACGCTGGATTTCCTTAAAACGTGGTTTCTGAAAAAATTTTGACGAAGGAAAATATTCCTGTGGGTTCTGTTTTGAGGCTACACGTTTAGATGTAATCACCACATCAAATTCTTTTGAGTCACAACGTGTTGTTTAGGAGATACAAGCTAATTTTGTACCATGTGTTATTTCTTCTCGTAAAGTGTTTCCAATACGTACATATTTGTCTTTACTCTGCAACACTGTATTTCCATATAACGTGGTATTCTTACATATTCTTTCGAGAGAAACCTCTCCTGTGCGTTCTCTTTTGAGGCTACATGCTTAGACATACACGCAACTCCAAAGCTTTTCGAGTTACAACGTGTTGTTTTGGAAAAACAAAATAATTACGCACAATGCGGGATTTCCTTAAAACGTGGTTTTCTGAAAAATTTGACGAAAGAAAATTCTCCTGTGGGTTCTCTTTTGAGGCTACACATTTAGACGTACACGCCACACCAAATCTTTTCGAGTTACAACATATAGTTTTGGAGATACAAGCTAATATTGTACGATGCGTTATTTCTTCTCGTAAAGTGTTTCCAATACGTACGTATTTGTTTTTACTCTGCAACACTGTATTTCTTATAATGTGGTATTCTTACATATTCTTTCGAGAGAAAACTCTCCTGTGCGTTCTCTTTAGAGGCCACACTTTTAGACATACATGCAACCCCAAAGCTTTTCGAGTTACAACGTGTTGTTTAGGAAAAACAAGATAATTTAGCATGATGCGGGATTTCCTTAAAACGTGGTTTTCTGAAAAAATTTTGACGAAAGAAAATTCTCCTGTGGGTTCTCTTTTGAGGCTACACGTTTAGATGTAAACACCAAACCAAACCTTTTCGAGTTACAACGTGTTGTTTAGGAGATACAAGCTAATTTTTTACAATGTGTTATTTCTTCTCATAAAGTGTTTCCAATATATACTTATTGGTCTTTACTCTGCAACATTATATTTCCAAATAACTTGGTATTCTTACATATTCTTTGGAGAGAAAACTCTCCTGTGTGTTCTCTTTTGAGGCTACACGCTTAGAAATACACGAAACACCAATGCTTTTCGAGTTACAACGTGTTGTTTAGGAAAAACAAGATAATTTCGCATGATGCGGGATTTCCTTAAAACGTGGTTTTCTGACAAATTTTGATGAAAGAAAATTATCCTGAGGGTTCCCTTTTGAGGCTACACCTTTTGACGTACACGCCACACCAAATTTTTTCAAGTTACAACGTGTTGTTTAGGAGATACAAACTAATTTTGTACGATACATTATTTCTTCTCTTAAAGTGTTTCCAATAAGTACCTATTTGTCTTTACTCTGCAACACTGTATTTCCTTATAACGTGGTATTCTTACATATTCTTTCGAGAGAAAACTCTCCTGTGCATTCTCTTTTGAGGCTACACGCTTAGACATACACGCAGCACCAAAGCTTTTCGAGTCACAACATGTTGTTTAGGAAAAACAAGATAATTTCGCACGATGCGGGATTTCCTTAATACGTGGTTTTCTGACAAATTTTGACCAAAAAAAATTCTCCTGTGGATTCTCTTTTGAGGCTACATGTTTAGACATACACGCCACACCAAATCATTTCGAGTTACAAAGTGTTGTTTAGGAGATACAAGCTAATTTTGTACGATTCGTTACTTCTTCTCGTAAAGTGTTTCCAATACGTACGTATTTGTCTTTACTCTGCAACACTGTATTTCCTTATAATGTGGTATTCTTATATATTCTTTCGAGAGAAAACTCTCCTGTGCGTTCTCTTTATGGCCACACGTTTAGACATACACGCAACACCAAAGCTTTTCGAGTTAAAACGTGTTGTTTAGGAAAAACAAGATAATTTCGCACGATGCGGAATTTCCTTAAAATGTGGTTTTCTGACAAATTTTGACGAAAGAAAATTCTCTTGTGGTTTCTCTTTTGAGGCTACACATTTCAACGTACACGCCACACCAAATCTTTTCGAGTTACAACGTGTTGTTTAGGAAATACAAGCTAATTTTGTACGATGTATTATTCCTTCTCGTAAAGTGTTTCCAATACATATGTATCTGTCTTTACTCTGCAACACTGTATTTCTTTATAACGTGGTATTCTTACATATTCGTTCGAGAGAATACTCTACTGTACATTCTCTTTTGAGTCTACACGCTTAGACATACACGGAACACCAAAGCTTTTCGAGTTACAACGTGTTGTTTAGGAAAAACAAAATAATTTCCCTCGATGATGGATTTCCATAAAACGTGGTTTTCTGAAAAAAAATTGACGAAGGAAAATACTCCTGTGGGTTCTCTTTTGAGGCTACATGTTTAGATGTAATCACCACATCGAATCCTTTTGAGTCACAACATTTTGTTTAGGAGATACAGGCTAATTTTGTACCATGCGTTATTTCGTCTTGTAAAGTGTTTCCAATATGTACATATTTGTCTTTACTCTGCAACACTGTATTTCCATATAACGTGGTATTCTTAAATATTCTTTCGAGAGAAACCTCTCCTGTGCGTTCTCTTTTGAGGCTGCACGCTTAGACATACACGCAACACCAAAGCTTTTCGAGTTACAAGGTATTGTTTTGGAAAAACAAAATAGTTTCGCACGATGCGGGATTTCCTTAAAACGTGGTTTTCTGAAAAATTTTGACGAACGAAAATTCTCCTGTGGGTTCTCTTTTGAGGCTACACGTTTAGACGTTCACGCCACACCAAATCCTTTCGAGTTACAACGTGTTGTTTAGGAGATACAAGCTAATTTTGTAGATGCGTTATTTCTTCTCGTAAAGTGTTTACAATATGTACGTATTTGTCTTTACTCTGCAACACTGTATTTCCTTATAACGTGGTATTCTTACATATTCTTTGGAGAGAAAACTCTCCTGTGCGTTCTCTTTAGAGGCCACACGTTTAGACATACACGCAACCCCAAAGCTTTTCGAGTTAAAACGTGTTGTTTAGGAAAAACAAGATAATTTCGCACGATGCGGAATTTCCTTAAAATGTGGTTTTCTGACAAATTTTGACGAAAGAAAATTCTCCTGTGTTTTCTCTTTTGAGGCTACACATTTCAACGTACACGCCACACCAAATCTTTTCGAGTTACAACGTGTTGTTTAGGAAATACAAGCTAATTTTTTACAATGTATTATTCCTTCTCGTAAAGTGTTTCCAATACATATGTATCTGTCTTAACTCTGCAACACTGTATTTCCTTATAACGTGGTATTCTTACATATTCGTTCGAGAGAATACTCTACTGTACATTCTCTTTTGAGTCTACACGCTTAGACATACACGGAACACCAAAGCTTTTCTAGTTACAACGTGTTGTTTAGGAAAAACAAAATAATTTCCCTCGATGATGGTTTTCCAAAAAACGTGGTTTTCTGAAAAAAAAATTGACGAAGGAAAATACTCCTGTGGGTTCTCTTTTGAGGCTACATGTTTAGATGTAATCACCACATCGAATCCTTTTGAGTCACAACGTTTTGTTTAGGAGATACAGGCTAATTTTGTACCATGCGTTATTTCGTCTTGTAAAGTGTTTCCAATATGTACATATTTGTCTTTACTCTGCAACACTGTATTTCCATATAACGTGGTATTCTTAAATATTCTTTCGAGAGAAACCTCTCCTGTGCGTTCTCTTTTGAGGCTGCACGCTTAGACATACACGCCACACCAAAGCTTTTCGAGTTACAAGGTATTGTTTTGGAAAAACAAAATAATTTCGCACGATGCGGGATTTCCTTAAAACGTGGTTTTCTGAAAAATTTTGACGAACGAAAATTCTCCTGTGGGTTCTCTTTTGAGGCTACACGTTTAGACGTTCACGCCACACCAAATCCTTTCGAGTTACAACGTGTTGTTTAGGAGATACAAGCTAATTTTGTAGATGGGTTATTTCTTCTCGTAAAGTGTTTACAATATGTACGTATTTGTCTTTACTCTGCAACACTGTATTTCCTTATAACGTGGTATTCTTACATATTCTTTGGAGAGAAAACTCTCCTGTGCGTTCTCTTTAGAGGCCACACGTTTAGACATACACGCAACCCCAAAGCTTTTCGAGTTACAACGTGTTGTTTAGGAAAAACAAGATAATTTCGCATGATGCGGGATTTCCTTAAAACGTGGTTTTCTGAAAAAATTTTGACGAAAGAAAATTCTCCTGTGTGTTCTCTTTTGAGGCTACACGTTTAGATGTAAACACCACACCAAACCTTTTCGAGTTGCAACGTGTTGTTTAGGAGATACAAGCTAATATTTTACCATGCGTTATTTCTTCTTATAAAGTGTTTCCAATACATACATATTGGTCTTTACTCTGCAACACTGTATTTCCAAATAACGTGGTATTCTTACATATTCTTTCGAGAGAAAACTCTCCTGTGCGTTCTCTATTGAGGCTACACGCTTAGACATTCACGAAACACCAATGCTTTTCGAGTTACAACGTGTTGTTTACGAAAAACAAGATAATTTCGCACGATGCGGGATTTCCTTAAAACGTGGTTTTCTGACAAATTTTGACGAAAGAAAATTCTCCTGTGGTTTCCCTTTTGAGGCTACTCGTTTAGACGTACATGCCACACCAAATCTTTTCGAGTTACAACGTGTTGTTTAGGAGATACAAGCTAATTTTGTATGATACATTATTTCTTCTCGTAAAGTGTTTCCAATAAGTACCTATTTGTCTTTACTCTGCAACACTGTATTTCCTTATAACGTGGTATTCTTACATATTCTTTCGAGAGAAAACTCTCCTGTGCATTCTCTTTTGAGGCAACACGCTTAGACATACACGCAGCACCAAAGGTTTTCGAGTCACAACGTGTTGTTTAGGAAAAACAAGATAATTTCGCACGATGCGGGATTTCCTTAATACGTGGTTTTCTGACAAATTTTGACCAAAAATAATTCTCCTGTGGGTTCTCTTTTGAGGCTAAATGTTTAGACGTACACGCCACATGAAATCATTACGAGTTACAAAGTGTTGTTTAGGAGATACAAGCTAATTTTTTATGATGCGTTACTTCTTTTCATAAAGTGTTTCCAATACATAAGTACTTTCTTTACTCTGCAACAATGTATTTCCTTATAATGTGGTATTCTTATATATTCTTTCGAGAGAAAACTCTCCTGTGCGTTTTCTTTGAGGCCACACGTTTAGACATACACGCAACACCAAAGCTTTTTGAGTTAAAACGTGTTGTTTAGGAAAAAACAAGATAATTTCGCACGATGCGGGATTTCCTTAAAATGTGGTTTTCTGACAAATTTTGACGAAAGAAAATTCTCCTGTGGGTTCTCTTTTGAGGCTACACGTTTCAACGTACACGCCACACCAAATCTTTTCGAGTTACAACGTGTTGTTTAGGAAATACAAGCTAATTTTGTACGATGTATTATTCCTTCTCGTAAAGAGTTTCCAATAAGTATGTATCTGTCTTTAGTCTACAACACTGTATTTCCTTATAACGTGGTATTCTTACATATTTGTTCGAGAGAATACTCTTCTGTGCATTCTCTTTTGAGTCTAAACGCTTAGACATACACGCAACACAAAAGCTTTTCGAGTTACAACGTGTTGTTTAGGAAAAACAAAATAATTTCGCACGATGATGGATTTCCTTAAAACGTGGTTTTCTGAAAAAATTTTGACGAAAGAAAATACTCCTGTGGGTTCTCTTTTGAGGCTACATGTTTAGATGTAATCACCACATCAAATCCTTTTGAGTCACAACGTGTTGTTCAGGAGATACAAGCTAATTTTGTACCATGTGTTATTTCTTCTTGTAAAGTGTTTCCAATATGTGCATATTTGTCTTTACTCTGCAACACTGTATTTACATATAACGTGGTATTCTTAAATATTCTTTCGAGAGAAACCTCTGCTGTGCGTGGTCTTTTGAGGCTACACGCTTAGACATACACGCAACACCAAAGCTTTTCGAGTTACAACGTGTTGTTTTGGAAAAACAAAATAATTTCGCACGATGCGGGATTACCTTAAAACCTGGTTTTCTGAAAAATTTTGACGAACGAAAATTCTCCTGTGGGTTCTCTTTTGAGGCTACACGTTTAGACGTACATGCCACACCAAATCTTTTTGAGTTACAACGTGTTGTTTAGGAGATACAAGCTAATTTTGTAAATGCGTTATTTCTTCTCGTAAAGTGTTTACAATACGTACGTATTTGTCTTTACTCTGCAACACTGTATTTCCTTATAACGTGGTATTCTTACATATTCTTTCGAGAGAAAACTCTCCTGTGCGTTCTCTTTAGAGGCCACACGTTTAGACATACACGCAACCCCAAATCTTTTCGAGTTACAACGTGTTGTTTAGGAGATACAAGCTAATTTTGTACGATACATTATTTCTTCTCTTAAAGTGTTTCCAATAAGTACCTATTTGTCTTTACACTGTAGTTTCTTATAACGTGGTATTCTTACATATTCTTTCGAGAGAAAATTCTCCTGTGCGTTCTCTTTTGAGGCTACATGCTTAGACATACACGCAGCACCAAAGCTATTCAAGTCACAACGTGTTGTTTAGGAAAAACAACATAATTTCGCACGATGCAGGATTTCCTTAATACGTGGTTTTCTGACAAATTTTGACCAAAGAAAATTCTCCTGTGGGTTCTCTTTTGAGGCTACGCGTTTAGACGTACACGCCACACCAAATCTTTTCGAGTTACAACGTGTTGTTTAGGAGATACAAGCTAATTTTGTACGATGCGTTTTTTCTTCTCGAAAAGTGTTTGCAATACGTACATATTTGTCTTTACTCTGCAACACTGTATTTCCTTATAACGTGGTATTCTTATATATTCTTTCGAGAGAAAACTCCCCTGTGGGTTCTCTTTGAGGCCATACGTTTAGACATACACGCAACACCAAAGCTTTTCGAGTTACAACGTGTTGTTTAGGAAAAACAAGATAATTTCACATGATTCAGGATTTCCTTAAAACGTGGTTTTCTGAAAAAATTTTGACGAAAGAAAATTCTCCTGTGGGTTCTCTTTTGAGGCTACACGTTTAGATGTAAACACCACACCAAACCTTTTTGAGTTACAACGTGTTTTTTAGGAGATACAAGCAAATTTTTTACCATACGTTATTTCTTCTCATAAAGTGTTTCCATTATAAACATACTGGTCTTTACTCTGCAACACTGTATTTCCAAATAACGTGGTATTCTTACATATTCTTTCGAGAGAAAACTCTCCTGTGCGTTCTCTTTTGAGGCTACATGCTTAGACATACACGCAACACCAAAGCTTTTCGAGTAAGAATACCACGTTAAAAGGAAGTACAGTGTTGCAGAATAAAGACAAATTCTTACGTTTTGGAAACCCTTAAAATTAGCGAGATGAAATAAAGCATCATACAAAATTAGCTTGTATCTCCTAAACAAAACGTTGTAACTCGAAAAGATTTGGTGCAGCGTGTACGTCTAAACGTGTAGCCTCAAAAGAGAACCACAGGACAATTTTCTTTCGTCAAAATTTGTCAGAAAACCACGTTTTAAGGAAATCCCGCATCATGAGAAATTATCTTGTTCTTCCTAAACAGCACGTTGTAACTCAAAAAGCTTTGGTGTTGCGTGTATGTCTAAGCGTGTAGCCTCAAAAGAGAACACACAGGAGAGTTTTCTCTCGAAAGAATATGTAAGAATACCACGTTATAAGGAAATACAGTGTTGCAGAGTAAAGACAAATAGGTACTTATTGGAAACACTTTTCGAGAAGTAATAACGCATCGTACAAAATTAGCTTGTATCTCCTAAACAACACGTTGTAACTAGAAAAGTTTTGGTGTGGTGTTTACAACTAAACATGTAGCCTAAAAAGAGAACCCACAGGAGAATTTTCTTTCGTCAAAATTTTTCAGAAAACCACGTTTTAAGGAAATCCCGCATCATCCGAAATTATCTTGTTTTTCCTAAACAACAGGTTGTAATTCGAAAAGCTTTGGTGTTGCGTGTATGTCTAAGCATGTAGCCTCTAAAGAGAACGCACAGGAGAGTTTTTCTCTCGAAAGAATATGCAAGATTACAACGTTATAAAGAAATACAGTGTTGCAGAGTAAAGGCAAATACGTACGTATTGGAAATATTTAAACTTTACGAGAAGAAATAATGCATCTTAAAAAATTAGCTTGTATCTCCTAACCAACACGTTGTAACTCGAAAGGATTTGGTGTGGCGTGTAAGTCTAAACGTGTAGCCTCAAAAGAGAACCCACATGAGTATTTTCTTTCGTCAAAATTTGTCAGCAAACCACGTTTTAAGGAAATCCCGCATCGTGCTAAATTATCTTGTTTTTCCTAAACAACACATTGTAACTCGAAAAGCTTTGGTGTTACGTGTATGTCAAAGTGTGTAGCCTCAAAAGAGAATGCACAGGAGAGTTTTCTCTCGAAAGAATATGTAAGAATACCACGTTATAAGGAAATACAGTTTTGCAGAGTAAAGACAAATACGTACTTATTGGAAACACTTAAACTTTTCGAGAAGAAATAAGGCATCGTACAAAATTAGTTTGTATCTCCTAAACAACACGTTATAACTCGAAAAGATTTGGTATGGCGTGTACGTCTAAATGTGTAGCCTCAAAAGAGAACCCACAGGAGAATTTTCTTTCTTCAAAATTTGTCAGAAAACCACGTTTTATGGAAATCCCGCATTGTGCGAAATTATCTTGTTTTTTCGAAACAACACATTGTAACTCGAAAAGCTTTGTTGTTGCGTGTATGTCTAAGCGTGTAGCCTCAAAAGAGAATGCAAAGGAGAGTTTTTTCTCGAAAGAATATGTAAGAATACCACGTTATTAGGAAACACAGTGTTGTAGAGTAAAGACAAATGCTTACTTATTGGAAAAACTTTAGGAGATGAAATAACGCATCGTAAAGAATTAGCTTGTATCTCCTAAACAACACGTTGTAACTTAAAAAGATTTGGTGTGGCCTGTACATCTAAACGTGTAACCTCAAAATAGAACCGACTGGAGAATTTTCTTTCGTCAAAATTTTCCAGAAAACCACGTTTTAAGGAAATCCCGCATCGTGCGCAATTATCTGGTTTTTCCTAAACAGCACGTTGTAACTCGAAAAGCTTTGGTGTTGCGTGTATGTGTAAGCGTGTAGCCTCAAAAGATAACGCACAGGAGAGTTTTCTCTCGAAAGAATATGTAAGAATACCACGTTATAAGGAAATACAGTGTTGCAGACTAAAGGCAAATACGTACGTATTGGAAACACTTTACGAGAAGAAATAAAGCAACGTACAAAATTAGCTTGTATCTCCTAAACAACACGTTGTAACTCGAAAAGATTTGGTGTGGCGTGTACGTCTAAACGTGTAGCCTCAAAAGAGAACCCACAGGAGAATTTTCTTTCGTCAAAATTTTTCAGAAAACCACGTTTTATGGAAATCCCGCATCCTGAGAAATTATCTTGTTTTTCCTAAACAACATGTTGTAACTCGAAAAGCTTTGGTGTTGCGTGTATGTCTAAGTGTGTAGCCTCAAAAGAGAACGCACAACAGAGTTGTTTCTCGATAGAATTTGTAAGAATACCACGTTATAAGGAAATACAGTGTTGCAGAATAAAGACATATACTTACTTATTGGAAAAACTTTAGGAGAAGAAATAAAGCATCGTACAAAATTAGCTTGTATCTCCCAAACAACACGTTGTAGCTTAAAAAGATTTGGTGTGGCCTGCACGTCTAAACGTGTAGCCTCAAAAGAGAACCCATAGAGGAATTTTCCTTGGTCAAAATTTGTCAGAAAACCACTTATTAAGGAAATCCCGCATCGTGCGTAATTATCTTGTTTTTCCTAAACAACACGTTGTAACTCGAAAAGCTTTGGTGTTGCGTGTATGTCTAAGTGCGTAGCCTCAAAGGGGAACGCCCAGGAGAGTTTTCTCTCGAAAGAATATGTAAGAATGCCACGTTATAAGGAAATACAGTGTTGCAGAGTATAGACAAATAGGTACTTATTGGAAACACTTTACAAGAAGAAATAAAGCATCATGCAAAATTAGCTTGTATCTCCTAAACAACACGTTGTAACTGGAAAAGATTTTGTGTGGTGTGTACGTCTAAACGTGTAGCCTCAAAAGAGAACCCACAGGAGAGTTTTCTTTGGTCAAAATTTGTCAAAAACCACGTTTTACGGAAATCCCGCATCGTGCGAAAATATCTTGTTTTTCCTAAACAACACGTTGTAACTCGAAAAGCTTTGGTGTTGCGTGTATTTCTAAGCGTGTAGCCTCAAAAGAGAACGCACAGGAGAGTTTTCTCCCGAAAGAATATGTAAGAATACCACGTTATAAGGAAATACAGTGTTGCAGAGTAAAGACAAATACATACTTATTGGAAACACTTAAACTTTACGAGAAGAAATAACACATAGTACAAAATTAGCTTGTATCTCCTAAACAACACGTTATAACTCGAAAGGATTTGGTGTGGCGTGTAAGTCGAAACGTGTATCCTCAAAAGAGAACCCACAGGAGAATTTTCTTTCATCAAAATTTGTCAGAAAACCACGTTTTAATGAAATCGCGCATCATGCGAAATTATCTTGTTTTTCCTAAACAACACGTTGTAACTCGAAAAGCTTTGGTGTTGCGTGTATGTCTAAGCGTGTAGCCTCCAAAGAAAACGCACAGGAGAGTTTACTGTCGAAAGAATATGTAAGAATTCCACGTAATAAGGAAATACAGTGTTGCAGAGTAAAGGCAAATACATACGTATTGGAAACACTTAAACTTTACGAGAAGAAATAAGGCATCATAAAAAAATTAGCTTGTATCTCCTAAACAACACGTTGTAACTCAGAAAGATTTGGTGTGGTGTGTACGTCTAAACGTGTAGCCTCAATAGAGAACCCACAAGAGAATTTTCTTTCGTCAAAATTTGTCAGAAAACCACGTTTTAAGGAAATCCCGCATTGTCGGAAATTATCATGTTCTTCCTAAACAACACATTGTAACTCGAAAAGCTTTGGTGTTGCGTGTATGTCTAAGCGTGTAGCCTCAAATGAGAACGCACAGGAGAGTTTTCTCTCGAAAGAATATGTAAGAATACCACATTATAAGGAAATACAGTGTTGCAGAGTAAAGACATATTCTTACTTATTCGAAAAACTTTACAAGAAGAAATAACCTATCGTACAAAATTAGCTTGTATCTCCTAAACAACACGTTGTAACGTAAAAAGATTAGGTGTGGCCTGTACGTCTAAACGTGTAGCCTCAAAAGAGAACCCATAGGAGAATTTTCCTTGGTCACAATTTGTCAGAAAACCACTTATTAAGGAAATCCCGCATCGCGCGAAATTATATTGTTTTTCCTAAACAGCACGTTGTAACGCGAAAAACTTTGGTGTTGCCTGTATGTCTAAGCTTGTAGCCTCAAAGGGGAACACACAGGAGAGTTTTCTCTCGAAAGAATATGTAAGAATACCACGTTATAAGGAAATACAGTGTTGCAGACTAAAGGCAAATACGTACGTATTGGAAACACTTTACGAGAAGAAATAACGCATCATACAAAATTAGCTTGTATCTCCTAAACAACACGTTGTAACTTGAAAGGATTTGGTGTGGCGTGTACGTCTAAACGTGTAGCCTCAAAAGAGAACCCACAGGACAATTTTCTTTCGTCAAAAATTTTCAGAAATCCACGTTTTAAGGAAATCCCGCATCGTGTGAAATTATCTTGTTTTTCCTAAACAACACATTGTAACTCGAAAAGCTTTGGTGTTGCGTGTATGTCTAAGCGTGTAGCCTCAAAAGAGAACGCACAGGAGAGTTTTCTCTCGAAAGAATATGTAAGAATACCACGTTATAAGGGAATACAGTGTTGCAGAGTAAAGACAAATACGTATGTATTGGAAACCCATAAACTTTACGAGATGAAATAAAGCATCGTACAAAATTAGCTTGTATCTCCTAAACAACACGTTGTAACTCGAAAAGATTTGGTGTGGTATGTAGTCTAAACGTGTAGCCTCAAAAGAGAACCCACAGGACAATTTTCTTTCATCAAATTTTGTCAGAAAACCACGTTTTAAGGAAATTACGCAACGTGAGAAATTATCTAGTTCTTCCTAAACAACACGTTTTAACTCGAAAAGCTTTGGTGTTGGGTGTATGTCTAAGCATGTAGCCCCAAAAGAGAACGCAGAGGAGAGTTTTCTCTCGAAAGAATATGCAAGAATGCCACGTTATAAGGAAATACAGTGTTGCAGAGTAAAGACAAATATTTATTGGAAAAACTTTACAAGAAGAAATAACGCATCGTACAAAATTAGCTTGTATCGCCTAAACAACACGTTGTAACTTAAAAAGATTTGGAGTGGCCTGTACGTCTAAACGTGTAGTCTCAAAAGAGAACCCATAGGAGAATTTTCTTTGGTCAAAATATATCAGAAAACCACGTATTAAGGAAATCCCTCATTGTGCGAAATTATCTTGTTTTTCCTAAACAACACGTTGTAACGCGAAAAGCTTTGGTGTTGCGTGTATGTCTAAGCGTGTAGCCTCAAAAGAGGATGCACAGGAGAGTTTTTTCTCGAAAGAATATGTAAGAATACCACGTTATAAGAAAATACAGTGTTGCAGACTAAAGGCAAATACGTACGTATTGGAAACACTTTACTAGAAGAAATAACGCATCGTACAAAATTAGCTTGTATCTCCTAAACAACACTTTGTAACTCGAAAGGATTTGGTGTGGCGTGTACGTCTAAACGTGTAGCCTCAAAAGAGAACCCACAGGAGAATTTTCTTTCGTCAAAATTTTTCAGAAACCACGTTTTAAATACATCCCGCATCGTGCGAAATTATCTTGTTTTACCTAAACAACACATTGTAACTTGAAAAGCTTTGGTGTTGCGTGTATGTCTAAGCGTGTAGCCTCAAAAGAGAACACACAGGAGAGTTTTTTCTCGATAGAATTTGTAAGGATACCACGTTATAAGGAAATACAGTGTTGCAGAATAAAGACAAATACGTATGTATTGGAAACCCATAAACTTTACGAGATGAAATAAAGCATCGTACAAAATTAGCTTGTATCTCCTAAACAACACGTTGTAACTCGAAAAGATTTGGTGTGGCGTGTACGTCTAAACGTGTAGCCTCAAAAGAGAACCCACAGGACAATTTTCTTTCGTCAAAATTTGTCAGAAAACCACGTTTTAAGGAAATCCCGCATCGTGAGAAATTATCTTGTTCTTCCTAAACAGCTCGTTTTAACTCGAAAAGCTTTGGTGTAGGGTGTATTTCGAAGCGTGTAGCCCCAAAAGAGAACGCACAGGAGAGTTTTCTCTCGAAAGAATATGTACGAATACCACGTTATAAGGAAATACAGTGTGGCAGAGTAAAGACAAATACGTCCGTATAGGAAGCACTTTATGAGAAAAATAACGAATCTTGCAAAATTAGCTTGTATGTCCTAAACAACATGTTGTAACTCAAAAGGATTTGGTGTGGCATGTACGTCTAAACGTGTAGCCTCAAAAGAGAACCCACAGGAGAGTTTTCTTTCGTCAAAATTTGTCAGAAAACCACGTTTTAAGGAAATCCCGCATCGTGCGAAATTATCTTGTTTTTCCTAAGCAACACGTTGTAACTAGAAAAGCTTTGGTGTTGCGTGTATGTCTAAGCGTGCAGCCTCAAAAGAGAATGCACAGGAGAGTTTTCTCTCGAAAGAATATGTAAGAATACCACGTTATAAGGAAATATATTGCTGCAGAGTAAAGACATATACGTTCTTATTGGAAACACATTATGAGAAGAAATAACGCATGGTACAAAATTAGCTTGAATCTCCAAAACAACACGTGGTAACTCAAAAAGATTTGGTGTGGCATGTACGTCTGAACGTGTAGCCTCAAAAGAGAACACACAGGAGAATTTTCTTTGGTCAAATTTGTCAGAACACCACGTATTAAGGAAATCCCGCATCGGGCGAAATCATCTTGTTTTTCCTAATCAACACGTTGTAACTCGAAAAGCTTTGGTGTTGCGTGTATGTCTAAGCGTGTAGCCTCCAAAGAGAATGCACAGGATAGTTTTCTCTCGAAAGAATATGTAAGAATACCATGTGATAAGGAAATACAGTGTTGCAGAGTAAAGACAAATACGTACTTATTGGAAACACTTTACGAGAAGAAATAACGCATCATGGAAAATTAGCTTGTATCTCCTAAACAACACGCTGTAACTCGAAAAGATTTGGTGTGGCGTGTACGTCTAAACGTGTAGCCTCAAAGAGAACCCACAGGAGATTTTTCTTTCCTCAAAATTTGTCAAAAACCACGTTTTAAGGAAATCCCGCATCGTGCATAATTATCTTGTTTTTCCTAAACAACATGTTGTAACTCGAAAAGCTTTGGTGTTGCGTGTATGTCTAAGCGTGTAGCCTTAAAAGAGAACGCACAGGAGAGTTTTTTCCCGAAAGAATATGTAGGAATACCACGTTATAAGGAAATACATTGTTGCAGAGTAAAGACAAGTACATACTTATTGGAAACACTTAAACTTTACGAGTAGAAATAACACATAGTACAAAATTAGCTTGTATCTCCTAAACAACACGTTATAAGTCGAAAGGATTTGGTGAGGCTTGTACGTCTAAACGTATATCCTCAAAAGAGAACCCACAGGAGAATTTTCTTTCGTCAAAATTTGTCAGACAACCACGTTTTAAGGAAATCCCGTATCATGCGAAATTATCTTGTTTTTCCTAAACAACACGTTGTAACTCGAAAAGCTTTGGTTTTGCGTGTATGTCTAAGCATGTAGCCTCCAAAGAGAACGCACAGGAGAGTTTTCTCTCGAAAGAATATGTAAGAATACCACGTTATAAGGAAATACAAAGTTGCAGAGTAAAGGCAAATACATACGTATTGGAAACACTTAAACTTTACGAGAAGAAATAATGCATCGTAAAAAAAATTAGCATGTATCTCCTAAACAACACGTTGAAACTCAAAAAGATTTGGTGTGGCGTGTACATCTAAACGTGTAGCCTCAAAAGAGAACCCACAGGAGAATTTTCTTTCGTCAAAATTTTTCAGAAAACCACGTTTTATGGAAATCCCGCATCCTGAGAAATTATCTTGTTTTTCCTAAACAACATGTTGTAACTCGAAAAGCTTTGGTGTTGCGTGTATGTCTAAGTGTGTAGCCTCAAAAGAGAACGCACAACAGAGTTGTTTCTCGATAGAATTTGTAAGAATACCACGTTATAAGGAAATACAGTGTTGCAGAATAAAGACATATACTTACTTATTGGAAAAACTTTAGGAGAAGAAATAAAGCATCGTACAAAATTAGCTTGTATCTCCCAAACAACACGTTGTAGCTTAAAAAGATTTGGTGTGGCCTGCACGTCTAAACGTGTAGCCTCAAAAGAGAACCCATAGAGGAATTTTCCTTGGTCAAAATTTGTCAGAAAACCACTTATTAAGGAAATCCCGCATCGTGCGTAATTATCTTGTTTTTCCTAAACAACACGTTGTAACTCGAAAAGCTTTGGTGTTGCGTGTATGTCTAAGTGCGTAGCCTCAAAGGGGAACGCCCAGGAGAGTTTTCTCTCGAAAGAATATGTAAGAATGCCACGTTATAAGGAAATACAGTGTTGCAGAGTATAGACAAATAGGTACTTATTGGAAACACTTTACAAGAAGAAATAAAGCATCATGCAAAATTAGCTTGTATCTCCTAAACAACACGTTGTAACTGGAAAAGATTTTGTGTGGTGTGTACGTCTAAACGTGTAGCCTCAAAAGAGAACCCACAGGAGAGTTTTCTTTGGTCAAAATTTGTCAAAAACCACGTTTTACGGAAATCCCGCATCGTGCGAAAATATCTTGTTTTTCCTAAACAACACGTTGTAACTCGAAAAGCTTTGGTGTTGCGTGTATTTCTAAGCGTGTAGCCTCAAAAGAGAACGCACAGGAGAGTTTTCTCCCGAAAGAATATGTAAGAATACCACGTTATAAGGAAATACAGTGTTGCAGAGTAAAGACAAATACATACTTATTGGAAACACTTAAACTTTACGAGAAGAAATAACACATAGTACAAAATTAGCTTGTATCTCCTAAACAACACGTTATAACTCGAAAGGATTTGGTGTGGCGTGTAAGTCGAAACGTGTATCCTCAAAAGAGAACCCACAGGAGAATTTTCTTTCATCAAAATTTGTCAGAAAACCACGTTTTAAGGAAATCGCGCATCATGCGAAATTATCTTGTTTTTCCTAAACAACACGTTGTAACTCGAAAAGCTTTGGTGTTGCGTGTATGTCTAAGCGTGTAGCCTCCAAAGAAAACGCACAGGAGAGTTTACTGTCGAAAGAATATGTAAGAATTCCACGTAATAAGGAAATACAGTGTTGCAGAGTAAAGGCAAATACATACGTATTGGAAACACTTAAACTTTACGAGAAGAAATAAGGCATCATAAAAAAATTAGCTTGTATCTCCTAAACAACACGTTGTAACTCAGAAAGATTTGGTGTGGTGTGTACGTCTAAACGTGTAGCCTCAATAGAGAACCCACAAGAGAATTTTCTTTCGTCAAAATTTGTCAGAAAACCACGTTTTAAGGAAATCCCGCATTGTCGGAAATTATCATGTTCTTCCTAAACAACACATTGTAACTCGAAAAGCTTTGGTGTTGCGTGTATGTCTAAGCGTGTAGCCTCAAATGAGAACGCACAGGAGAGTTTTCTCTCGAAAGAATATGTAAGAATACCACATTATAAGGAAATACAGTGTTGCAGAGTAAAGACATATTCTTACTTATTCGAAAAACTTTACAAGAAGAAATAACCTATCGTACAAAATTAGCTTGTATCTCCTAAACAACACGTTGTAACGTAAAAAGATTAGGTGTGGCCTGTACGTCTAAACGTGTAGCCTCAAAAGAGAACCCATAGGAGAATTTTCCTTGGTCACAATTTGTCAGAAAACCACTTATTAAGGAAATCCCGCATCGCGCGAAATTATATTGTTTTTCCTAAACAGCACGTTGTAACGCGAAAAACTTTGGTGTTGCCTGTATGTCTAAGCTTGTAGCCTCAAAGGGGAACACACAGGAGAGTTTTCTCTCGAAAGAATATGTAAGAATACCACGTTATAAGGAAATACAGTGTTGCAGACTAAAGGCAAATACGTACGTATTGGAAACACTTTACGAGAAGAAATAACGCATCATACAAAATTAGCTTGTATCTCCTAAACAACACGTTGTAACTTGAAAGGATTTGGTGTGGCGTGTACGTCTAAACGTGTAGCCTCAAAAGAGAACCCACAGGACAATTTTCTTTCGTCAAAAATTTTCAGAAATCCACGTTTTAAGGAAATCCCGCATCGTGTGAAATTATCTTGTTTTTCCTAAACAACACATTGTAACTCGAAAAGCTTTGGTGTTGCGTGTATGTCTAAGCGTGTAGCCTCAAAAGAGAACGCACAGGAGAGTTTTCTCTCGAAAGAATATGTAAGAATACCACGTTATAAGGGAATACAGTGTTGCAGAGTAAAGACAAATACGTATGTATTGGAAACCCATAAACTTTACGAGATGAAATAAAGCATCGTACAAAATTAGCTTGTATCTCCTAAACAACACGTTGTAACTCGAAAAGATTTGGTGTGGTATGTAGTCTAAACGTGTAGCCTCAAAAGAGAACCCACAGGACAATTTTCTTTCATCAAATTTTGTCAGAAAACCACGTTTTAAGGAAATTACGCAACGTGAGAAATTATCTAGTTCTTCCTAAACAACACGTTTTAACTCGAAAAGCTTTGGTGTTGGTGTATGTCTAAGCATGTAGCCCCAAAAGAGAACGCAGAGGAGAGTTTTCTCTCGAAAGAATATGCAAGAATGCCACGTTATAAGGAAATACAGTGTTGCAGAGTAAAGACAAATATTTATTGGAAAACTTTACAAGAAGAAATAACGCATCGTACAAAATTAGCTTGTATCGCCTAAACAACACGTTGTAACTTAAAAAGATTTGGAGTGGCCTGTACGTCTAAACGTGTAGTCTCAAAAGAGAACCCATAGGAGAATTTTCTTTGGTCAAAATATATCAGAAAACCACGTATTAAGGAAATCCCTCATTGTGCGAAATTATCTTGTTTTTCCTAAACAACACGTTGTAACGCGAAAAGCTTTGGTGTTGCGTGTATGTCTAAGCGTGTAGCCTCAAAAGAGGATGCACAGGAGAGTTTTTTCTCGAAAGAAATATGTAAGAATACCACGTTATAAGAAAATACAGTGTTGCAGACTAAAGGCAAATACGTACGTATTGGAAACACTTTACTAGAAGAAATAACGCATCGTACAAAATTAGCTTGTATCTCCTAAACAAACACTTTGTAACTCGAAAAGATTTGGTGTGGCGTGTACGTCTAAACGTGTAGCCTCAAAAGAGAACCCACAGGAGAATTTTCTTTCGTCAAAATTTTCAGAAACCACGTTTTAAATACAATCCCGCATCGTGCGAAATTATCTTGTTTTACCTAAACAACACATTGTAACTTGAAAAGCTTTGGTGTTGCGTGTATGTCTAAGCGTGTAGCCTCAAAAGAGAACACACAGGAGAGTTTTTTCTCGATAGAATTTGTAAGGATACCACGTTATAAGGAAATACAGTGTTGCAGAATAAAGACAAATACGTATGTATTGGAAACCCATAAACTTTACGAGATGAAATAAAGCATCGTACAAAATTAGCTTGTATCTCCTAAACAACACGTTGTAACTCGAAAAGATTTGGTGTGGCGTGTACGTCTAAACGTGTAGCCTCAAAAGAGAACCCACAGGACAATTTTCTTTCGTCAAAATTTGTCAGAAAACCACGTTTTAAGGAAATCCCGCATCGTGAGAAATTATCTTGTTCTTCCTAAACAGCTCGTTTTAACCTCGAAAAGCTTTGGTGTAGGGTGTATTTCGAAGCGTGTAGCCCCAAAAGAGAACGCACAGGAGAGTTTTCTCTCGAAAGAATATGTACGAATACCACGTTATAAGGAAATACAGTGTGGCAGAGTAAAGACAAATACGTCCGTATAGGAAGCACTTTATGAGAAAAAATAACGAATCTTGCAAAATTAGCTTGTATGTCCTAAACAACATGTTGTAACTCAAAAGGATTTGGTGTGGCATGTACGTCTAAACGTGTAGCCTCAAAAGAGAACCCACAGGAGAGTTTTCTTTCGTCAAAATTTGTCAGAAAACCACGTTTTAAGGAAATCCCGCATCGTGCGAAATTATCTTGTTTTTCCTAAGCAACACGTTGTAACTAGAAAAGCTTTGGTGTTGCGTGTATGTCTAAGCGTGCAGCCTCAAAAGAGAATGCACAGGAGAGTTTTCTCTCGAAAGAATATGTAAAGAATACCACGTTATAAGGAAATATATTGCTGCAGAGTAAAGACATATACGTTCTTATTGGAAACACATTATGAGAAGAAATAACGCATGGTACAAAATTAGCTTGAATCTCCAAAACAACACGTGGTAACTCAAAAAGATTTGGTGTGGCATGTACGTCTGAACGTGTAGCCTCAAAAGAGAACACACAGGAGAATTTTCTTTGGTCAAATTTGTCAGAACACCACGTATTAAGGAAATCCCGCATCGGGCGAAATCATCTTGTTTTTCCTAATCAACACGTTGTAACTCGAAAAGCTTTGGTGTTGCGTGTATGTCTAAGCGTGTAGCCTCCAAAGAGAATGCACAGGATAGTTTTCTCTCGAAAGAATATGTAAGAATACCATGTGATAAGGAAATACAGTGTTGCAGAGTAAAGACAAATACGTACTTATTGGAAACACTTTACGAGAAGAAATAACGCATCATGGAAAATTAGCTTGTATCTCCTAAACAACACGCTGTAACTCGAAAAGATTTGGTGTGGCGTGTACGTCTAAACGTGTAGCCTCAAAGAGAACCCACAGGAGATTTTTCTTTCCTCAAAATTTGTCAAAAACCACGTTTTAAGGAAATCCCGCATCGTGCATAATTATCTTGTTTTTCCTAAACAACATGTTGTAACTCGAAAAAGCTTTGGTGTTGCGTGTATGTCTAAGCGTGTAGCCTTAAAGAGAACGCACAGGAGAGTTTTTTCCCGAAAGAATATGTAGGAATACCACGTTATAAGGAAATACATTGTTGCAGAGTAAAGACAAGTACATACTTATTGGAAACACTTAAACTTTACGAGTAGAAATAACACATAGTACAAAATTAGCTTGTATCTCCTAAACAACACGTTATAACTCGAAAGGATTTGGTGAGGCTTGTACGTCTAAACGTATATCCTCAAAAGAGAACCCACAGGAGAATTTTCTTTCGTCAAAATTTGTCAGACAACCACGTTTTAAGGAAATCCCGTATCATGCGAAATTATCTTGTTTTTCCTAAACAACACGTTGTAACTCGAAAAGCGTTGTGCGTGTATGTCTAAGCATGTAGCCTCCAAAGAGAACGCACAGGAGAGTTTTCTCTCGAAAGAATATGTAAGAATACAACGTTATAAGGAAATACAGTGTTGCAGAGTAAAGGCAAATACATACGTAGTGGAAACACTTAAACTTTACGAGAAGAAATAACGCATCGTAAAAAAATTAGCTTGTATCTCCTAAACAACACGTTGAAACTCAAAAAGATTTGGTGTGGCGTGTACATCTAAACATGTAGCCTCAAAAGAGATCCCACAGGAGAATTTTCTTTCGTCAAAATTTGTCAGAAAACCACGTTTTAAGGAAATCCCGCATCGTGCGAAATTATCTTGTTCTTCCTAAACGACACGTTGTAACTCGAAAAGCTTTGGTGTTGCGTATATGTCTAAGCGTGTAGCCTCAAATGAGAACGCACAGGAGAGTTTTCTCTTGAAAGAATATGTAAGAATACCACGTTATAAGGAAATACAGTGTTGCAGAATAAAGACATATACTTACTTATTGGAAAAACTTTAGGAGAAGAAATAACGCATCGTACAAAATTAGCTTGTATCTCCTAATCAACACGTTGTAACTTAAAAAGATTTGGTGTGGCCTGTACGTCTAAACGTGTAGCCTCAAAAGAGAACCCATAGAGGAATTTTCCTTGGTCAAAATTTGTCAGAAAACCACTTATTAAGGAAATCCCGCATCGTGCATAATTATCTTGTTTTTCCTAAACAACACGTTTTAACTCGAAAAGCTTTGGTGTTGCGTGTATGTCTAAGTGCGTAGCCTCAAAGGGGAACGCCCAGGAGAGTTTTCTCTCGAAAGAATATGTAAGAATACCACGGTATAAGGAAATACAGTGTTGCAGAGTATACACAAATACGTACTTATTGGAAATACTTTACGAGAAGAAAAAAGTATCATGAAAAATTAGCTTGTATCTCCTAAACAACACGTTGTAACTGGAAAAGATTTGGTGTGGTGTGTACGTCTAAACGTGTAGCCCCAAAAGAGAACCCACAGGAGAGTTTTCTTTTGTCAAAATTTGTCAAAAACCACGTTTTACGGAAATCCCGCATCCTGCGAAACTATCTTGTTTTTCCTAAACAACACGTTGTAACTCGAAAAGCATTGGTGTTGCGTGTATTTCTAAGCGTGTAGCCTCAAAAGAGAATGCACAGGAGAGTTTTCTCCCGAAAGAATATGTAGGAATACCACGTTATAAGGAAATACAGTGTTGCAGAGTAAAGACAAATACATACTTATTGGAAACACTTAAACTTTACGAGTAGAAATAACACATAGTACAAAATTAGCTTGTATCTCCTAAACAACACGTTATAACTCGAAAGGATTTGGTGTGGCGTGTATGTCTAAACGTGTACCCTCAAAAGAGAACCCACCGGAGAATTTTCTTTCATCAAAATTTGTCAGAAAACCACGTTTTAAGGAAATCCCGCATCATGCGAAATTATCTTGTTTTTCCTAAACAACACGTTGTAACTCGAAAAGCTTTGGTGTTGCGTGTATGTCTAAGCGTGTAGCCTCCAAAGAGAACGCACAGGAGAGTTTACTGTTGAAAGAATATGTAAGAATACCACATAATAAGGGAATACAGTGTTGCAGAGTAAAGGCAAATACTACATATTGGAAACATTTAAACTTTACGAGAAGAATAAGGCATCATAAAAAAATTAGCTTGTATCTCCAAACAACACGTTGTAACTCAAAAAGATTTGGTGTGGTGTGTACGTCTAAACGTGTAGCCTCAATAGAGACCCCACAGAAGAATTTTCTTTCGTCAAAATTTGTCAGAAAACCACGTTTTAAGGAAATCCCGCATCGTGGGAAATTATCTTGTTCTTCCTAAACAACACATTGTAACTCGAAAAGCTTTGGTGTTGCGTGTATGTCTAAGCATGTAGCCTCAAATGAGAACGCACAGGAGAGTTTTCTCTCGAAAGAATATGTAAGAATACCACATTATAAGGAAATACAGTGTTGCAGAGTAAAGACATATTCTTATTTATTAGAAAAACTTTACGAGAAGAAATAACCTATCGTACAAAATTAGCTTGTATCTCCTAAACAAAACGTTGTAACTTAAAAAGATTAGGTGTGGCCTATACGTCTAAACGTGTAGCCTCAAAAGAGAACCCATAGGAGAATTTTCCTTGGTCAAAATTTGTCAGAAAACCACTTATTAAGGAAATCCCGCATCGCGCGAAATTATATTGTTTTTCCTAAACAACACGTTGTAACGCGAAAAGCTTTCGTGTTGCCTGTATATCTAAGCGTGTAGTCTCAAAGGGGAACACACAGGAGCGTTTTCTCTCCAAAGAATATGTAAGAATACCACGTTATAAGGAAATACAGTGTTGCAGACTAAAGGCAAATACGTACCTATTGGAAACACTTTACGAGAAGAAATAACGCATCGTACAAAATTAGCTTGTATCTCCTAAACAACACGTTGTAACTCGAAAGGATTTGGTGTGGCGTATACGTCTAAATGTGTAGCCTCAAAAGAGAACCCACAGGACAATTTTCTTTCGTCAAAAATTTTCAGAAATCCACGTTTTATGGAAATCCCGCATCGTGCGAAATTATCTTGTTTTTCCTAAACAACACATTGTAACTCGAAAAGCTTTGGTGTTGCGTGTATGTCTAAGCGTGTAGCCTCAAAAGAGAACGCACAGGAGAGTTTCTCTCGAAAGAATATGTAAGAATACCAAGTTATAAGGGAATACAGTGTTGCAGAGTAAAGACAAATACGTATGTATTGGAAACCCATAAACTTTACGAGATGAAATAAAGCATCGTACAAAATTAGCTTGTATCTCCTAAACAACACGTTGTAACTCGAAAAGATTTGGTGTGGCATGTACGTCAAAACGTGTAGCCTCAAAAGAGAACCCACTGGACAATTTTCTTTCATCAAATATTGTCAGAAAACCACGTTTTAAGGAAATCACGCAACGTGAGAAATTATCTAGTTCTTCCTAAACAACACGTTTTAACTCGAAAAGCTTTGGTGTTGGGTGTATGTCTAAGCATGTAGCCCCAAAAGAGAACGCAGAGGAGAGTTTTCTCTCGAAAGAATATGCAAGAATGCCACGTTATAAGGAAATACAGTGTTGCAGAGTAAAGACAAATATTTATTGGAAAAACTTTACAAGAAGAAATAACGCATCGTACAAAATTAGCTTGTATCGCCTAAACAACACGTTGTAACTTAAAAAGATTTGGAGTGGCCTGTACGTCTAAACGTGTAGTCTCAAAAGAGAACCCATAGGAGAATTTTCTTTGGTCAAAATATATCAGAAAACCACATATTAAGGAAATCCCTCATTCTGCGAAATTATGTTGTTTTTCCTAAACAACACGTTGTAACGTGAAAAGCTTTGGTGTTGCGTGTAAGTCTAAGTGTGTAGCCTCAAAAGAGGATGCACAGGAGAGTTTTTTCTCAAAAGAATATGTAAGAATACCACGTTATAAGGAAATACAGTGTTGCAGACTAAAGGCAAATACGTACGTATTGGAAACACTTTACTAGAAGAAATAACGCATCGTACAAAATTAGCTTGTATCTCCTAAACAACACGTTGTAACTCGAAAAGATTTGGTGTGGCATGTACGTCTAAACGTGTAGCCTCAAAAGAGAACCCACAGGAGAATTATCTTTCGTCAAAATTTTTTCAGAAACCACGTTTTAAATAAATCCCGCATCGTGCGAAATTATCTTGTTTTTCCTAAACAACACATTGTAACTCGAAAAGCTTTGGTGTTGCGTGTATGTCTAAGCGTGTAGCCTTAAAAGAGAACGCACAGGAGATTTTTTTCCCGAAAGAATATGTAGGAATACCACGTTATAAGGAAATACAGTGTTGCAGAGTAAAGACAAATACATACTTATTGGAAACACTTAAACTTTACGAGTAGAAATAACACATAGTACAAAATTAGCTTGTATCTCCTAAACAACACGTTATAACTCGAAAGGATTTGGTGTGACTTGTACGTCTAAACGTGTACCCTCAAAATAGAACCCACAGGAGAATTTTCTTTCGTCAAAATTTGTCAGATATCCACGTTTTAAGGAAATCCCGCATCATGCGAAATTGTCTTGTTTTTCCTAAACAACACGTTGTAACTCGAAAACTTTGGTTTTGCGTGTATGTCTAAGCGTGTAGCCTCAAAAGAGAACGCACAGGAGAGTTTTTTCTCGATAGAATTTGTAAGGATACCACGTTATAAGGAAATACAGTGTTGCAGAATAAAGACAAATACGTATGTATTGGAAACCCATAAACTTTACGAGATGAAATAAAGCATCGTACAAAATTAGCTTGTATCTCCTAAAGAACACGTTGTAACTCGAAAAGATTTGGTGTGGCGTGTACGTCTAAACGTGTAGCCTCAAAAGAGAACCCACA
Organism: Apodemus sylvaticus; assembly: GCF_947179515.1. Lineage (NCBI taxonomy): Eukaryota > Metazoa > Chordata > Mammalia > Rodentia > Muridae > Apodemus > Apodemus sylvaticus. The sequence continues at coordinate 189,976 of NW_026263424.1, forward strand.
GGATAATTTTCTTTCGTCAAAATTTTTCAGAAAACCACGTTTTACGGAAATCCCGCATCGTGAGAAATTATCTTGCTCTTCCTAAACAGCACGTTTTAACTCGAAAAGCTTTGGTGTAGGGTGTATTTGTAAGCGTGTAGCCCCAAAAGAGAACGCACAGGAGAGTTTTCTCTCGAAAGAATATGTAAGAATACCACGTTATAAGGAAATACAGTGTGGCAGAGTAAAGACAAATATGTCTGTATTGGAAGCACTTTATGAGAGAAATAACGAATCTTGCAAAATTAGCTTGTATGTCCTAAACAACACGTTGTAACTCAAAAGGATTTGGTGTGGCATGTACGTCTAAACGTGTAGCCTCAAAAGAGAACCCACAGGAGAGTTTTCTTTCGTCAAAATTTGTCAGAAAACCACGTTTTAAGGAAATCCCGCATCGTGCGAAATTATCTTGTTTTTCCTAAGCAACACGTTGTAACTAGAAAAGCTTTGGTGTTGCGTGTATGTCTAAGCGTGCAGCCTCAAAAGAGAATGCACAGGAGAGTTTTCTCTCGAAAGAATATGTAAGAATACCACGTTATAAGGAAATATATTGCTGCAGAGTAAAGACATATACGTACTTATTGGAAACACATTATGAGAAGAAATAACGCATGGTACAAAATTAGCTTGAATCTCCAAAACAACACGTGGTAACTCAAAAAGATTAGGTGTGGCATGTACGTCTGAACGTGTAGCCTCAAAAGAGAACCCACAGGAGAATTTTCTTTGGTCAAATTTGTCAGAAAACCACGTATTAAGGAAATCCCGCATCGGGCGAAATTATCTTGTTTTTCCTAATCAACACGTTGTAACTCGAAAAGCTTTGGTGTTGCGTGTATGTCTAAGCGTGTAGCCTCCAAAGAGAATGCACAGGATAGTTTTCTCTCGAAAGAATATGTAAGAATACCATGTGATAAGGAAATACAGTGTTGCAGAGGAAAGACAAATACATACTTATTGGAAACACTTTACGAGAAGAAATAACGCATCATGCAAAATTAGCTTGTATCTCCTAAACAACACGCTGAACCTCGAAAAGATTTGGTGTGGCGTGTACGTCTAAACGTGTAGCCTCAAAGAGAACCCACAGGAGATTTTTCTTTCGTCAAAATTTGTCAAAAACCACGTTTTAAGGAAATCCCGCATCGTGCATAATTATCTTGTTTTTCCTAAACAACATGTTGTAACTCGAAAAACTTTGGTGTTGCGTGTATGTCTAAGCCTGTAGCCTTAAAAGGGAACGCACAGGAGATTTTTTTCCCGAAAGAATATGTAGGAATACCACGTGATAAGGAAATACAGTGTTGCAGAGGAAAGACAAATACATACTTATTGGAAACACTTAAACTTTACGAGTAGAAATAACACATAGTACAAAATTAGCTTGTATCTCCTAAACAACACGTTATAACTCGAAAGGATTTGGTGTGGCTTGTACGTCTAAACGTGTACCCTCAAAAGAGAACCCAGAGGAGAATTTTCTTTCGTCAAAATTTGTCAGATAACCACGTTTTAAGGAAATCCCGCATCATGCGAAATTATCTTGTTTTTCCTAAACAACACGTTGTAACTCGAAAAGCTTTGGTTTTGCGTGTATGTCTAAGCATGTAGCCTCCAAAGAGAACGCAGAGGAGAGTTTTCTCTCGAAAGAATATGTAACAATACCACGTTATAAGGAAATACAGTGTTGCAGAGTAAAGGCAAATACATATGTATTGGAAACAGACTTTACGAAAAGAAATAACGCATCGTAAAAAAATTAGCTTGTATCTCCTAAACAACACGTTGAAACTCAAAAAGATTTGGTGTGGCGTGTACATCTAAACGTGTAGCCTCAAAAGAGAACCCACAGGAGAATTTTCTTTCTTCAAAATTTGTCAGAAAACCACGTTTTAAGGAAATCCCGCATCGTGGGAAATTATCTTGTTCTTCCTAAACAACACGTTGTAACTCGAAAAACTTTGGTGTTGCGTATATGTCTAAGCGTGTAGCCTCAAATGAGAACGCACAGGAGAATTTTCTCTTGAAAGAATATGTAAGAATACCACGTTATAAGGAAATACAGTGTTGCAGAATAAAGACATATACTTATTTATTGGAAAAACTTTAGGAGAAGAAATAACGCATCGTACAAAATTAGCTTGTGTCCTAAACAACACGTTGTAACTTAAAAAGATTTGGTGTGGCCTGTACGTCTAAACGTGTAGCCTCAAAAGAGAACCCATAGAGGAATTTTCCTTGGTCAAAATTTGTCAGAAAACCACTTATTAAGGAAATCACGCATCGTGCATAATTATCTTCTTTTTCCTAAACAACACGTTTTAACTCGAAAAGCTTTGGTGTTGCGTGTATGTCTAAGTGCGTAGCCTCAAAGGGGAACGCTCAGGAGAGTTTTCTCTCGAAAGAATATGTAAGAATACCAGGTTATAAGGAAATACAGTGTTGCAGAGTATAGACAAATACGTACTTATTGGAAACACTTTACGAGAAGAAATAAAGCATCATGCAAAATTAGCTTGTATCTCCTAAACAACACGTTGTAACTGGAAAAGATTTGGTGTGCTGTGTACGTCTAAACGTGTAGCCTCAAAAGAGAACCCACAGGAGAGTTTTCTTTTGTCAAAATTTGTCAAAAACCACGTTTTACGGAAATCCCGCATCGTGCGAAAATATCTTGTTTTTCCTAAACAACACGTTGTAATTCGAAAAGCATTGGTGTTGCGTGTATTTCTAAGCGTGTAGCCTCAAAAGAGAACGCACAGGAGAGTTTTCTCCCGAAAGAATATGTAGGAATATCACGTTATAAGGAAATACAGTGTTGCAGAGTAAAGACAAATACATACTTATTGGAAACACTTAAACTTTACGAGAAGAAATAACACATAGTACAAAATTAGCTTGTATCTCCTAAACAACACGTTATAACTCGAAAGTATTTGGTGTGGCGTGTACTTCTAAACGTGTACCCTCAAAAGATTACCCACAGGAGAATTTTCTTTCATCAAAATTTGTCAGAAAACCACGTTTTAAGGAAATCCCGCATCATGCGAAATTACCTTGTTTTTCCTAAACAACACGTTGTAACTCGAAAAGCTTTGGTGTTGCGTGTATGTCTAAACGTGTAGCCTCCAAAGAGAAAGCACAGGAGAGTTTACTGTCGAAAGAATATGTAAGAATACCACGCAATAAGGAAATACAGTGTTAGAGAGTAAAGGCAAATACATACGTCTTGGAAACACTTAAACTTTACGAGAAGAAATAAGGCATCATAAAAAAATTAGCTTGTATCTCCTAAACAACACGTTGTAACTCAAAAAGATTTGGTGTGGTGTGTATATCTAAACGTGTAGCCTCAATGGAGAACCAACTGGAGAATTTTCTTTCGTCAAAATTTATCAGAAAACCACGTTTTAAGGAAATCCCGCATCGTGGGAAATTATCTTGTTCTTCCTAAACAACACATTGTAACTAGAAAAGCTTTGGTGTTGCATGTATGTCTAAGCGTGTAGCCTCAAATGAGAACGCACAGGAGAGTTTTCTCTCGAAAGAATATGTAAGAATACCACATTATACGGAAATACAGTGTTGCAGAGTAAAGACATATTCTTACTTATTAGAAAAACTGTACCAGAAGAAATAAGGCATCATAAAAAAATTAGTTTGTATCTACTAAACAACACGTTGTAACTCAAAAAGATTTGGTGTGGTGTGTATGTCTAAACGTGTAGCCTCAATAGAGAAGCCACAGAATTTTCTTTCGTCAAAATTTGTCAGAAAACCACGTTTTAAGGAAATCCCGCATCGTGGGAAATTATCTTGTTCTTCCTAAACAACACATTGTAACTCGAAAAGCTTTGGTGTTGCGTGTATGTCTAACGTGTAGCCTCAAATGATAACGTACAGCAGAGTTTTCTCTCCAAAGAATATGTAAGAATACCACGTTATAAGGAAATACAGTGTTGCAGAGTAAAGACATATTCTTACTTATTAGAAAACTTTACGAGAAGAAATAACCTATCGTACAAAATTAGCTTGTATCTCCTAAACAACACGTTGTAACTTAAAAAGATTAGGTGTAGCGTGTACGTCTAAACGTGTAGCCTCAAAAGAGAACCCATAGAGGAATTTTCCTTGGTCAAAATTTGTCAGAAAACCACTTATTAAGGAAATCCCGCATCGCGCGAAATTATATTGTTTTTCCTAAACAACACGTTGTAACGCGAAAAGCTTTGGTGTTGCCTGTATGTCTAAGCATGTAGTCTCAAAGGGGAACACACAGGAGAGTTTTCTCTCCAAAGAATATGTAAGAATACCACGTTATAAGGAAATACAGTGTTGCAGACTAAAGGCAAATACGTACCTATTGGAAACACTTTACGAGAAGAAATAACGCATCGTACAAAATTAGCTTGTGTCTCCTAAACAACATGTTGTAACTTGAAAGGATTTGGTGTGGCGTGTACGTCTAAACGTGTAGCCTCAAAACAGAACCCACAGGACAATTTTCTTTCGTCAAAAATTTTCAGAAATCCACGTTTTAAGGAAATCCCGCATTGTGCGAAATTATCTTGTTTTTCCTATACAACACATTATAACTCGAATAGCTTTGGTGTTGCGTGTATGTCTAAGGGTGTAGCCTCAAAAGAGAACACACAGGAGAGTTTTTTCTCGAAAGAATATGTAAGAATATCACGTTATAAGGGAATACAGTATTGCAGAGTAAAGACAAAAACGTATGTATTGGAAACCCATAAACTTTATGAGATGAAATAAAGCATCGTACAAAATTAGCTTGTATCTCCTAAACAACAAGTTGTAACTCGAAAAGTTTTGGTGTGGCGTGTATGTCTAAACGTGTAGCCTCAAAAGAGAACCCACAGGACAATTTTCTTTCATCAAATTTTGTCAGAAAACCACGTTTAAAGGAAATCCCGCATCGTGAGAAATTATCTAGTTCTTCCTAAACAACATGTTTTAACTCGAAAAACTTTGGTGTTGGGTGTATGTCTAAGCATGTAGCCCCAAAAGAGAACGCAGAGGAGAGTTTTCTCTCAAAAGAATATGTAAGAATGCCACGTTATAAGTAAATACAGTGTTGCAGAGTAGAGACAAATACTTATTTATTGGAAAAACTTTACAAGAAGAAATAACGCATCATACAAAATTAGCTTGTATCGCCTAAACAACACGTTGTAACTTAAAAAGATTTGGAGTGGCCTGTACGTCTAAACGTGTAGTCTCAAAAGAGAACCCATAGGAGAATTTTCTTTGGTCAAAATATGTCAGAAAACCACGTATTAAGGAAATCCCTCATTGTGCGAAATTATCTTGTTTTTCCTAAACAACACGTTGTAACGCGAAAAGCTTTGGTGTTGCGTGTAAGTCTAAGCGTGTAGCCTCAAAAGAGGATGCACAGGAGAGTTTTCTCTCGAAAGAATATGTAAGAATACCACGTTATAAGGAAATACAGTGTTGCAGACTAAAGGCAAATACGTACGTATTGGAAACACTTTACTAGAAGAAATAACGCATCTTACAAAATTAGCTTGTATCTCCTAAACAACACGTTGTAACTCGAAAAGATTTGGTGTGGCGTGTACGTCTAAACGTGTAGCCTCAAAAGAGAACCCACAGGAGAATTTTCTTTCGTCAAAATTTTTCAGAAACCACGTTTTAAGTAAATCCCGCATCGTGTGAAATTATCTTGTTTTTCCTAAACATCACATTGTAACTCGAAAAGCTTTGGTGTTGCGTGTAGGTCTAAGTGTGTAGCCTCAAAGAAGAACGCACAGGAGAGTTTTCTCTCGAAAGAATATGTAAGAATACCATGTTATAAAGAAATACAGTGTTGCAGAGTAAAGACAAATACGTATGTATTGGAAACCCATAAACTTTACGAGATGAAATAAAGCATCGTACAAAATTAGCTTGTATCTCCTAAACAACACGTTGTAACTCGAAAAGATTTGGTGTGGCATGTACGTCTAAACATGTAGCCTCAAAAGAGAACCCACAGGACACTTTTCTTTCATCAAATTTTGTCAGAAAACCACGTTTTAAGGAAATCACGCAACTTGAGAAATTATCTAGTTCTTCCTAAACAACACGTTTTAACTCGAAAAGCTTTGGTGTTGGGTGTATGTCTAAGCATGTAGCCCCAAAAGAGAACGGAGAGGAGAGTTTTCCCTCGAAAGAATATGTAAGAATGCCACGTTATAAGGAAATACAGTGTTGCAGAGTAAAGACAAATATTTATTGGAAAAACTTTACAAGAAGAAATAACGCATCGTACAAAATTAGCTTGTATCGCCTAAACAACACGTTGTAACTTAAAAAGATTTGGAGTGGCCTGTACGTCTAAACGTGTAGTCTCAAAAGAGAACCCATAGGAGAATTTTCTTTGGTCAAAATATATCAGAAAACCACGTATTAAGGAAATCCCTCATTGTGCGAAATTATCTTGTTTTTCCTAAACAACACGTTGTAACGCGAAAAGCTTTGGTGTTGCGTGTATGTCTAAGCGTGTAGCCTCAAAAGAGGATGCACAGGAGAGTTTTTTCTCGAAAGAATATGTAAGAACACCACGTTATAAGGAAATACAGTGTTGCAGACTAAAGGCAAATACGTACGTATTGGAAACACTTTACTAGAAGAAATAACGCATCGTACAAAATTAGCTTGTATCTCCTAAACAACACGTTGTAACTCAAAAAGATTTGGTGTGGCGTGTACGTCTAAACGTGTAGCCTCAAAAGAGAACCCACAGGACAATTTTCTTTCGTCAAAATTTTTCAGAAACCACGTTTTAAGTAAATCCCGCATCGTGTGAAATTATCTTGTTTTTCCTAAACATCACATTGTAACTCGAAAAGCTTTGGTGTTGCGTGTATGTCTAAGTGTGTAGCCTCAAAGGAGAACGCACAGGAGAGTTTTCTCTCGAAAGAATATGTAAGAATACCACGTTATAACGAAATACAGTGTTGCAGAGTAAAGACAAATACGTATGTATTGGAAACCCATAAACTTTACGAGATGAAATAAAGCATCGTACAAAATTAGCTTGTATCTCCTAAACAACACGTTGTAACTCGAAAAGATTTGGTGTGCCTTGTACGCCTAAACGTGTAGCCTCAAAAGAGAACCCACAGGACAATTTTCTTTCGTCAAAATTTGTCAGAAAACCACGTTTTAAGGAAATCCCGCATCGTGAGAAATTATCTTGTTCTTCCTAAACAACACGTTTTAACTCGAAAAGCTTTGGTGTTGGGTGTATGTCTAAGCGTGTAGCCCCAAAAGAGAACGCAGAGGAGAGTATTCTCTCGAAAGAATATGTAAGAATACCACGTTATAAGGAAATACAGTGTTGCAGAGTTAAGACAAATACTTACTTATTGGAAAAACTTTACGAGAAGAAGTAACGCATCGTACAAAATTAGCTTGTATCTCCTAAACAACACGTTGTAACTTAAAAAGATTTGGTGTGGCCTGTACGTCTAAACGTGTAGTCTCAAAAGAGAACCCATAGGAGAATTTTCTTTGGTCAAAATTTGTCAGAAAACCACGTATTAAGGAAATTCCTCATCGTGCGAAATTATCTAGTTGTTCCTAAAAAACACGTTGTAACTCGAAAAGCTTTGGTGTTGCGTGTATGTCTAAGTGTGTAGCCTCAAAAGAGGATGCACAGGAGAGTTTTCTCTCGAAAGAATATGTAAGAATACCACGTTATAAGGAAATACAGTGTTGCAGACTAAAGGCAAATACATATGTATTGGAAACACTTTACGAGAAGAAATAACGCATCATACAAAATTAGCTTGTATCTCCTAAACAACACGTTGTAACTCTAAAAGTTTTGGTGTGGCGTGTACGTCTAAACGTGTAGCCTCAAAAGAGAACCCACAGGAGAATTTTCTTTCGTCAAAATTTGTCAGAAAACCACTTATTAAGGAAATCCTGCATCGTGCGAAACTGTGTTGTTTTTCCTAATCAACACATTGTAACTCGAAAATCTTTGCTGTTGTGTGTATGTGTAAGCATGTAGCCTCAAAGGTGAACGCACAGGAGAGATTTCTCTCGAACGAGTATGTAAGAATACCACGTTATAAGGAAATACATTGTGGCAAATTAAAGATAAATACGTACCTTTTGGAAACACTTAAAATTTACAAGAAGATATAAAGCATCATAAAAAATTAGCTTGTATCTCCTAAACAACACGTTGTAACTCGAAAAGATTTGGTGTGGCGTGTACGTCTAAACGTGGAGCCTCAAATGAAAACCCACAGGAGAATTTTCTTTCGTCAAAATTTTTCAGAAAACCACGTTTTAGGGAAATCCAGCATCGTGCGAATTATCTTGTTTTTCCTAAACAACACGTTGTAACTCGAAAAGCTTTAGTAGTGCGTGTATATCTAAGCATGTAGCCTCGAAAGAGAACGCACAGGAGTTTTCTATCGAAAGAATATGTAAGAATACCACGTTGTAAGGAAATACAGTGTTGCAGAGTAAAGACATATAAGAATGTATTAGAAACCTATAAACTTTACGAGATGAAATAAAGCATCGTACAAAATTAGCTTGTATCTCCTAAACAACACGTTGTAACTCGAAAAGATTTGGTGTGGCCTGTACGTCTAAACGTGTAGCCTCAAAAGAGAACCCACAGGACAATTTCCTTTTGTCAAAATTTTTCAGAAAACCACGTTTTAAGGAAATCCCGGATCGTGAGAAATTATCTAGTTCTTCCTAAACAACACATTTTAACTCGCAAAGCTTTGATGTTGGGTGTATGTCTAAGTATGTAGCCCCAAAAGAGAATGCACAGGAGAGTTTTCTCTCGAAAGAATATGTAAGAATACCACGTTATAAGGAAATACAGTGTTGCAATAACGTGGTATTCTTACATATTCTTTCGAGAGAAAACTCTCCTGGGCATTCTCCATTGAGGTTACAGGCTTAGACATACACGCAACACCAAAGCTTTTCGAGTTAAAACGTTTTGTTTAGGAAAAACAAGATAATTTCGCACGATGCGGAATTTCCTTAATACGTGGTTTTCTGACAAATTTTGACCAAAGAAAATTCTCCTATGGGTTCTCTTTTGAGGCTACACGTTTAGACGTACAGGCCACACCAAATCTTTTTAAGTTACAACGTGTTGTTTGGGAGATACAAGCTAATTTTGTACGATGCGTTATTTCTTCTCTTAAGTTTAAGTTTTTCCAATAAGTACGTATTTGTCTTTACTCTGCAACACTGTATTTCCTTATAACGTGGTATTCTTACATATTCTTTCGAGAGAAAACTCTCCTGTGCGTTCTCTTTTGAGGCTACACGCTTAGACATACATGCAACACCAAAGCTTTTCGAGTTAAAACGTTTTGTTTAAGAAAAACAAGATAATTTCGCAGAATGCGGGATTTCCTTAAAACGTGGTTTTCTGACAAATTTTGACGAAAGAAAATTTTCCTGTGGGTAATCTTTTGAGGCTACACGTTTAGACATACACACCACACCAAATCTTTTCGAGTTATAATGTGTTTTTTAGGAGATACAAACTAATTTTGTAAGATGCCTTATTTCTTCTCGTAAGGTTTAAGTTTTTCCAATAAGTACGTATTTGTCTTTACTCTGCAACACTGTATTTCCTTATAACGTGGTATTCTTACATATTCTTTCGAGAGAAAACTCTCCTGTGTGTTCTCTTTTGAGGCTACACGCTTAGACATACACGCAACACGAAAGCTTTTCGAGTTAAAACGTTTGGTTTAGGAAAAACAAGATAATGTCGCACTATGCGGGATTTCCTTAATACATGGTTTTCTGACAAATTTTGACCAAAGAAAATTCTCCTATGGGTTCTCTTTTCAGGCTACACGTTTAGACGTACAGGCCACACCAAATCTTTTTATGTTACAACGTGTTGTTTAGGAGATACAAGCTAATTTCTTACGATGCGTTATTTCTTCTCGCAAAGTTTTTCCAAGACGTAAGTATTTGTCTTTACTCTGCAACACTGTATTTCCTAATAACGTGGTATTCTTAAATATTCTTTCGAGAAAAAACTCTCCTTTGCGTTCTCTTTTGAGGCTACATGCTTAGACATACACGCAACACCAAAGCTTTTCGAGTTAAAACGTGTTGTTTAGGAAAAACAAGATATTTTTACACGATGCGGGATTTTCTTAAAACGTGGTTTTCTGACAAATTTTGACGAAAGAAAATACTCCTGTCGGTTCTCTTTTGAGGCTACACATTTAGACGTACACGCCACACCAAATCTTTTCGAGTTACAACGTGTTGTTTAGGAGCAACAAGGTAATTTTTCTACGATGCGTTATTTCTTCTCATAAAGTTTAAGTGTTTCCATTACGTACATATTTGCCTTTACTCTGCAACACTGTATTTCCTTATAACGTGGTATTCTTGCATATTCTTTCGAGAGAAAACTCTCCTGTGCGTTCTCCTTTGAGGCTACATGCTTAGACATTCACGCAACACCAAAGCTTTTCGATTTACAACGTGTTGTTTAGGAAAAACAAGATAATTTCGCATGATGCGGGATTTCCTTAAAACGTGGTTTTCTGACAAATTTTGACGAAATAAAACTCTCCTGTGGGTACTCTTTTGAGGCTACACGTTTAGCCGTACAAGCCACACCAAATCTTTTCAAGTTACAACGTGTTGTTTAGGAGATACAAGCTAATTTTGTACGATGCGTTATTTCTTCTCGTAAAGTTTAAGTTTTTCCAATAAGTACGTATTTGTCTTTACTCTGCAACACTGTATTTCCTTATAACGTGGTATTCTTACATATTCTTTCGAGAGAAATCTCTCCTGTGCGTTCTCTTTTGAGGCTACACGATTAGACATACACGCAACACCAAAGCATTTCGAGTTAAAACGTTTTGTTTAGGAAAAACAAGATAATTTCGCACGATGCGGGATTTCCTTAATACGTGGTTTTCTGACAAATTTTGACCAAAGAAAATTCTCCTATGGCTTCTTTCTTCAGGCTACACGTTTAGACGTACAGGCCACACCAAATCTTTTTAAGTTGCAACGTGTTGTTTAGTAGATACAAGCTAATTTTGTACGATGCGTTATTTCTTCTCATAAAGTTTTTCCAATACATAAGTATTTGTCTTTACTCTGCAACACTGTATTTCCTAATAACGTGGTATTCTTACATATTCTTTCGAGAAAAAACTCTCCTTTGCGTTCTCCTTTGAGGCTACACGCTTACACATACACGCAACACCAAAGCTTTTCGAGTTACAACGTGTTGTTTAGGAAAAACAAGATAATTTCGCATGATGCGGGATTTCCTTAAAACGTGGTTTTCTGACAAATTTTGACGAAAGAAAATACTCCTGTGGGTTCTCTTTTGAGGCTACACATTTAGACGTACACGCCACACCAAATCTTTCCGAGTTACAACGTGTTGTTTAGGAGAAACAAGCTAATTTTTTTTACGATGCGTTATTTCTTCTCATAAAGTTTAAGTGTTTCCATTACGTACATATTTGCCTTACTCTGCAACACTGTATTTCCTTATAACGTGGTATTCTTGCATATTCTTTCGAGAGAAAACTCTCCTGTGCGTTCTCCTTTGAGGCTACATGCTTAGACATTCACGCAACACCAGATCTTTTCGAGTTACAACGTGTTGTTTAGGAGATACAAGCTAATTTTTTTACGATGCGTTATTTCTTCTCATAAAGTTTAAGTGTTTCCATTACGTACATATTTGCCTTTACTCTGCAACACTGTATTTCCTTATAACGTGGTATTCTTGAATATTCTTTCGAGAGAAAACTCTCCTGTGCGTTCCCCTTTGAGGCTACATGCTTAGACATACACGCAACACCAAAGCTTTTCGAGTTACAACGTGTTTTTTAGGAAAAACAAGATAATTTCACACGATGCGGGATTTCCTTAAAACGTGGTTTTCTGACAAATTTTGACGAAAGAAAATTATCCTGTGGGTTCTCTTTTTAGGCTACACGTTTAGACGTACACACCACACCAAATCTTTTCGAGTTATAACGTGTTGTTTAGGAGATACAAACTAATTTTGTAAGATGCCTTATTTCTTCTCGTAAAGTTTAAGTTTTTCCAATATGTACGTATTTGTCTTTACTCTGCAACACTGTATTTCCTTATAACGTGGTATTCTTACATATTCTTTCGAGAGAAAACTCTCCTGTGCGTTCTCTTTTGAGGCTATACGCTTTGACATACACGCAACACCAAAGTTTTTCGAGTTACAATGTGTTGTTTAGGAAAAACAAGATAATTTTGCATGATGCGGGATTTCCTTAAAACGTGGTTTTCTGACAAATTTTGACGAAAGAAAATACTCCTGTGGGTTCTCTTTTGAGGCTACACATTTAGACGTGCCCGAGACACTAAATCTTGTCGAGTAACAACGTGTTGTTTAGGAGATACAAGTTAATTTTTTTACGATGCATTATTTCTTCTCATAAAGTTTAAATGTTTCCATTATGTAAAAATTTGGCTTTACTCTGCAACATTGTATTTCCTTATAACGAGGTATTCTTGCATATTCTTTTGAGAGAAAACTCTCCTGTGCGGTCTCCTTTGAAGCTACATGCTTAGACATACACTCAACTCCAAAGCTTTTCGAGTTACAACATGTTGTTTAGGAAAAACAACATAATTTCGCACGATGCGGGATTTCCTTAAAACGTGGTTTTCTGACAAATTTTGACCAAATAAAACTCTCCTGTGTGTACTCTTTTGAGGCTACACGTTTAGACGTACACGCCACACCAAATCTTTTTGAGTTACAACCTGTTGTTTAGGAGATACAAGCTAATTTTTTACGATGCGTTATTTCTTCTCGTAAAGTGTTTCCAATAAGTACGTATTTGTCTTTACTCTGCAACACGGTATTTCCTTAATACGTGGTATTCTTACATATTCTTTTGAGAGAAAACTCTCCTGTGCGTTCTCTTTTGAGGGTACATGCTTAAACATACACGCAACACCAAAGCTTTTCGAGTTACAATGTGTTGTTTATGAAGAACAAGATAATTTCTCACGATGCGGGATTTCCTTAAAACGTGGTTTTCTGACAAATTTTGACGAACGAAAATTGTCCTGTGGTTCTCTTTTGAGGCTACACCTTTAGACGTACACGCCACACCAAATCGTTTCGAGTTACAACGTGTTGTTTAGGAGATACAAGCTAATTTTGTACGATGCTTTATTTCATCTCGTAAAGTTTAAGGGTTTCCAATACGTAAGTATTTGTCTTTATTCTGCAACACTGTACTTCCTTATAACGTGGTATTCTCACATATTCTTTCGAGAGAAAACTCTCTTGTGTGTTCTCTTTTGAGGCTACACGCTTAGACATACACGCATCACCAAAGATTTTCGAGTTACTACGTGTTGTTTAGGAAAACAAGATAATTTCGCAAGATGCGGGATTTCCTTAAAACGTGGTTTTCTGACAAATTTTGACGAAATAAAACTCTACTGTGGGTACTCTTTTGAGGCTACACGTTTAGACGTGCACCCCACACCAAATCTTTTCGAGTTACAACGAGTTGTTTAGGACATACAAGCTAATTTTGCCAGATGCGTTATTTCTCTCATAAAGTGTTTCCAATACATACGTATTTGTCTTTACTCTGCAACACTGTATTTCCTTATAACGTGGTATCCTTACGTATTCTTTCGAGAGAAAACTCTCCTGTGCGTTCTCTTTTGAGGCTACACGCTTAGACATACACGCAACACCAAAGCTTTCGAGTTACAACGTGTTGTTTAGGAAAAACAAGATAATTTCGCAAGATGCGGGATTTCCTTAAAACGTGGTTTTCTGACAAATTTTGACGAAAGAAAATTATCCTGTGGGTTCTCTTTTGAGGCTACAAGTTTAGACGTACACACCACACCAAATCTTTTCAAGTTATAACGTGTTGTTTAGGAGATACAAACTAATTTTGTAAGATGCCTTATTTCTTCTCGTAAAGTTTAAGTTTTTCCAATAAGTATGTATTGTCTTTACTCTGCAACACTGTATTTCCTTATAACGTGGTATTCTTACATATTCTTTCGAGAGAAAACTCTCCTGGGCATTCTCCTTTGAGGTTACAGGCTTAGACATACACGCAACACCAAAGCTTTTCAAGTTACAACGTGTTGTTTAGGAAAAACAAGATAATTTCGCAAGATGCGGGTTTTCCTTAAAACGTGGTTTTCTGACAAATTTTGACGAAATAAAACTCTCCTGTGGGTACTCTTTTGAGGCTACACGTTTAGACGTACAAGCCACAACAAATCTTTTCAAGTTACAACGTGTTGTTTAGGAGATACAAGCTAATTTTGTATGATGCGTTATTTCTTCTCGTAAAGTTTAAGTTTTTCCAATAAATACCTATTTGTCTTTACTCTGCAACACTGTATTTCCTTATAACGTGGTATTCTTACATATTCTTTTGAGAGAAAACTCTCCTGTGCGTTCTCTTTTGAGGCTACACGCTTAGACATACACGCAACACCAAAGCTTTTCGAGTTAAAATGTTTTGTTTAAGAAAAACAAGATAATTTCGCAGAATGCGGGATTTCCTTAAAACGTGGTTTTCTGACAAATTTTGACGAAAGAAAATTTTCCTGTGGGTTCTCTTTTGAGGCTACTCGTTTAGACATACACACCACACCAAATCTTTTCGAGTTATAATGTGTTGTTTAGGAGATACAAACTAATTTTGTAAGATGCCTTATTACTTCTCGTAAGGTTTAAGTTTTTCCAATAAGTACGTATTTGTCTTTACTCTGCAACACTGTATTTCCTTATAACGTGGTATTCTTACATATTCTTTCGAGAGAAAACTGTCCTGTGCCTTCTCTTTTGAGGCTACACTCTTAGACATACACGCAACATGAAAGCTTTTCGAGTTAAAACGTTTGGTTTAGGAAAAACAAGATAATGTCGCACTATGCGGGATTTCCTTAATACATGGTTTTCTGACAAATTTTGACCAAAGAAAATTCTCCTATGGGTTCTCTTTTCAGGCTACACGTTTAGACGTACAGGCCACACCAAATCTTTTTATGTTACAACGTGTTGTTTAGGAGATACAAGCTAATTTCTTACGATGCGTTATTTCTTCTCGCAAAGTTTTTCCAAGACGTAAGTATTTGTCTTTACTCTGCAACACTGTATTTCCTAATAACGTGGTATTCTTACATATTCTTTCGAGAAAAAACTCTCCTTTGCATTCTCTTTTGAGGCTACACGCTTAGACATACACGCAACACCAAAGCTTTTCGAGTTACAACGTGTTGTTTAGGAAAAACAAGATATTTTTGCACGATGCGGGATTTCCTTAAAACGTGGTTTTCTGACAAATTTTGACGAAAGAAAATACTCCTGTGGGTTCTCTTTTGAGGCTACACATTTAGACGTACACGCCACACCAAATCTTTTCGAGTTACAACGTGTTGTTTAGGAGAAACAAGGTAATTTTTCTACGATGCGTTATTTCTTCTCATAAAGTTTAAGTGTTTCCATTACGTACATATTTGCCTTTACTCTGCAACACTGTATTTCCTTATAACGTGGTATTCTTGCATATTCTTTCGAGAGAAAACTCTCCTGTGCGTTCTCCTTTGAGGCTACATGCTTAGACATTCACGCAACACCAAAGCTTTCGAGTTACAACGTGTTGTTTAGGAAAAACAAGATAATTTCGCAAGATGCGGGATTTCCTTAAAACGTGGTTTTCTGACAAATTTTGACGAAATAAAACTCTCCTGTGGGTACTCTTTTGAGGCTACACGTTTAGACGTACAAGCCACACCAAATCTTTTCAAGTTACAACGTGTTGTTTAGGAGATACAAGCTAATTTTGTACGATGCGTTATTTCTTCTCGTAAAGTTTAAGTTTTTCCAATGAGTACGTATTTGTCTTTACTCTGCAACACTGTATTTCCTTATAACATGGTATTCTTACATATTCTTTCGAGAGAAAACTCTCCTGTGCGTTCTCTTTTGTGGCTACACGCTTAGACATACACGCAACACCAAAGCATTTCGAGTTAAAACGTTTTGTTTAGGAAAAACAAGATAATTTCGCACGATGCGGGATTTCCTTAATACGTGGTTTTCTGACAAATTTTGACCAAAGAAAATTCTCCTATGGCTTCTTTCTTCAGGCTACACGTTTAGACGTACAGGCCACACCAAATCTTTTTAAGTTGCAACGTGTTGTTTAGTAGATACAAGCTAATTTTGTACGATGCGTTATTTCTTCTCCTAAAGTTTTTCCAATACATAAGTATTTGTCTTTACTCTGCAACATTGTATTTCCTAATAACGTGGTATTCTTACATATTCTTTCGAGAAAAAACTCTCCTTTGCGTTCTCCTTTGAGGCTACACGCTTACACATACACGCAACACCAAAGCTTTTCGAGTTACAACGTGTTGTTTAGGAAAAACAAGATATTTTTGCACGATGCGGGATTTCCTTAAAACGTGGTTTTCTGACAAATTTTGACTAAAGAAAATACTCCTGTGGGTTCTCTTTTGAGGCTACACATTTAGACGTACACGCCACACCAAATCTTTTCGAGTTACAACGTGTTGTTTAGGAGAAACAAGCTAATTTTTCTACGATGCGTTATTTCTTCTCATAAAGTTTAAGTGTTTCCATTAGGTACATATTTGCCTTTACTCTGCAACACTGTATTTCCTTATAACGTGGTATTCTTGCATATTCTTTCGAGAGAAAACTCTCCTGTGCGTTCTCCTTTGAGGCTACATGCTTAGACATTCACGCAACACCAAAGCTTTTCGATTTACAACGTGTTGTTTAGGAAAAACAAGATAATTTCGCAAGATGCGGGATTTCCTTAAAACGTGGTTTTCTGACAAATTTTGACGAAATAAAACTCTCCTGTGGGTACTCTTTTGAGGCTACACGTTTAGACGTACAAGCCACACCAAATCTTTTCAAGTTACAACGTGTTGTTTAGGAGATACAAGCTAATTTTGTACGATGCGTTATTTCTTCTCGTAAAGTTTAAGTTTTTCCAATGAGTACGTATTTGTCTTTACTCTGCAACACTGTATTTCCTTATAACGTGGAATTCTTACATATTCTTTCGAGAGAAAACTCTCCTGTGCGTTCTCTTTTGAGGCTACACGCTTAGACATACACGCAACACCAAAGCATTTCGAGTTAAAACGTTTTGTTTAGGAAAAACAAGATAATTTCGCACGATGCGGGATTTCCTTAATACGTGGTTTTCTGACAAATTTTGACCAAAGAAAATTCTCCTATGGCTTCTTTCTTCAGGCTACACGTTTAGACGTACAGGCCACACCAAATCTTTTTAAGTTGCAACGTGTTGTTTAGTAGATACAAGCTAATTTTGTACAATGCGTTATTTCTTCTCCTAAAGTTTTTCCAATACATAAGTATTTGTCTTTACTCTGCAACATTGTATTTCCTAATAACGTGGTATTCTTACATATTCTTTCGAGAAAAAACTCTCCTTTGCGTTCTCTTTTGAGGCTACACGCTTAGACATACACGCAACACCAAAGCTTTTCGAGTTACAACGTGTTGTTTAGGAAAAACAAGATAATTTCGCACGATGCGGGATTTCCTTAAAACGTGGTTTTCTGACAAATTTTGACGAAAGAAAATACTCCTGTGGGTTCTCTTTTGAGGGTGCACATTTAGACGTACACGCCACAGCAAATCTTTTCGAGTTACAACGTGTTGTTTAGGAGAAACAAGCTAATTTTTTTATGATGCCTTATTTCTTCTCATAAAGTTTAAGTGTTTCCATTACGTACATATTTGCCTTTACTCTGCAACACTGTATTTCCTTATAACGTGGTATTCTTGCATATTCTTTCAAGAGAAAACTCTCCTGTGCGTTCTCCTTTGAGGCTACATGCTTAGACATTCACGCAACACCAAATCTTTTCGAGTTACAACGTGTTGTTTAGGAGATACAAGCTAATATTTTTACGATGCGTTATTTCTTCTCATAAAGTTTAAGTGTTTCCATTACGTACATATTTGCCTTTACTCTGCAACACTGTATTTCCTTATAACGTGGTATTCTTGCATATTCTTTCGAGAGAAAACTCTCCTGTGCGTTCCCCTTTGAGGCTACATGCTTAGACATACACGCAACATCAAAGCTTTTCGAGTTACAACGTGTTTTTTAGGAAAAACAAGATAATTTCACACGATGTGGGATTTCCTTAAAACGTGGTTTTCTGACAAATTTTGACGAAAGAAAATTATCCTGTGGGTTCTCTTTTTAGGCTACACGTTTAGACGTACACACCACACCAAATCTTTTCGAGTTATAACGTGTTGTTTAGGAGATACAAACTAATTTTGTAAGATGCCTTATTTCTTCTCGTAAACTTTAAGTTTTTCCAATATGTACGTATTTGTCTTTACTCTGCAACACTGTATTTCCTTATAACGTGGTATTCTTACACATTCTTTCGAGAGAAAACTCTCCTGTGCGTTCTCTTTTGAGGCTATACGCTTTGACATACACGCAACACCAAAGTTTTTCGAGTTACAATGTGTTGTTTAGGAAAAACAAGATAATTTAGCATGATGCGGGATTTCCTTAAAACGTGGTTTTCTGACAAATTTTGACGAAAGAAAATACTCCTGTGGGTTCTCTTTTGAGGCTACACATTTAGACGTGCCCGAGACACTAAATCTTGTCGAGTTACAACGTGTTGTTTAGGAGATACAAGCTAATTTTTTTACGATGCATTATTTCTTCTCATAAAGTTTAAGTGTTTCCATTATGTAAATATTTGGCTTTACTCTGCAACACTGTATTTCCTTATAACGAGGTATTCTTGCATATTCTTTCGAGAGAAAACTCTCCTGTGCGGTCTCCTTTGAGGCTACATGCTTAGACATACACTCAACTCCAAAACTTTTCGAGTTACAACATGTTGTTTAGGAAAAACAACATAATTTCGCATGATGCGGGATTTCCTTAAAACGTGGTTTTCTGACAAATTTTGACCAAATAAAACTCTCCTGTGTGTACTATTTTGAGGCTACACTTTTAGACGTACACGCCACACCAAATCTTTTCGAGTTACAACCTGTTGTTTAGGAGATACAAGCTAATTTTTTACGATGCGTTATTTCTTCTCGTAAAGTGTTTCCAATAAGTACGTATTTGTCTTTACTCTGCAACACGGTATTTCCTTAATACGTGGATTTCTTACATATTCTTTCGAGAGAAAACTCTCCTGTGCGTTCTCTTTTGAGGGTACACGCTTAAACATACACGCAACACCAAAGCTTTTCGAGTTACAATGTGTTGTTTATGAAGAACAAGATAATTTCTCACGATGCGGGATTTCCTTAAAACGTGGTTTTCTGACAAATTTTGACGAAAGAAAATTGTCCTGTGGTTCTCTTTTGAGGCTACACCTTTAGACGTACACGCCACACCAAACCTTTTCGAGTTACAACGTGTTGTTTAGGAGATACAAGCTAATTTTGTACGATGCTTTATTTCATCTCGTAAAGTTTAAGGGTTTCCAATACGTAAGTATTTGTCTTTATTCTGCAACACTGTACTTCCTTATAACGTGGTATTCTCACATATTCTTTCGAGAGAAAACTCTCCTGTGTGTTCTCTTTTGAGGCTACACGCTTAGTCATACACGCATCACCAAAGATTTTCGAGTTACTACGTGTTGTTTAGGAAAAACAAGATAATTTCGCACGATGCTGGATTTCCTTAAAACGTGCTTTTCTGAAACTTTGACGAAAGAAAATTCTCCTATGGGTTCTCTTTTGAGGCTACAAGTTTAGACGTACACGCCACACCAAATCTTTTCGAGTTACAAAGTGTTGTTTAGGAGATACGAGCTAATTTTGTACGATGCTGTATTTCATCTCGTAAAGTTTAAGGGTTTCCAATACGTACGTATTTTTCTTTACTCTGCAACACTGTATTTCCTTATAACGTGGTATTCTTACATATTCTTTTGAGAGAAAACTCCCCTGTGTGTTCTCTTTTAAGGCTACACGCTGAGACATACACGCAACACCAAAGGATTTTCGAGTTACAATGTGTTGTTTAGGAAAAACAAGATAATTTCGCACGATGTAGGATTTCCTTAATACGTGGTTTTGTGACAAATTTGACCAAAGAAAATTCTCCTGTGTGTTCTCTTTTTGAGGCTACACGTTTAGACGTACCTGCCACACCAAACATTTTCGAGTTACAACGTGTTGTTTAGGAGATACAAGCTAATTTTTTATGATGCGTTATTTCTTCACGTAAAGTGTTTCCAATACGTACGTATTTGTCTTTACTCTGCAACACTGTATTTCCTTATAACCTGGTATTCTTACTTATTCTTTTGAGTGAAAACTCTCCTGTGTGTTCTCTTTTGAGGCTACACACTGAGACATACACGCAACACCCAAGCTTTTTGAGTTACAACGTGTTGTTTAGGAAAAACAAGATAATTTCGCAGGATGCGGGATTTCGTTAAAACCTTGTTTTCTGACCAATTTTGACGAAAGAAAATTCTCCAGTGGGTTCTCTTTTGAGGCTAAACTTTTAGACATACACGCCAAACTAAATGTTTTCGAGTTTCCACTTGTTGTTTAGGAGATACAAGCTAATCTTGTGTGATGCTTAATTTCTTCTCGTAATGTGTTTCCAATATGTACGTATTTGTCTTTACTCTGCAACACTGTATTTCCTTATAACGTTGAATTCTTACATGTTCTAATGAGAGAAAACTC
This sequence comes from Apodemus sylvaticus, assembly GCF_947179515.1. NCBI lineage: Eukaryota > Metazoa > Chordata > Mammalia > Rodentia > Muridae > Apodemus > Apodemus sylvaticus. The sequence continues at coordinate 210,818 of NW_026263424.1, forward strand.
TCCTGTGCATTCTCTTTTGAGGCTACATGCTTAGACATACACGCAACACCAAAGCTTTTCGAGTTACCACTTGTTGTTTAGGAAAAACAAGATAATTTCCCACGATGCGGTATTTCCTTAAAACGTGGTTTTCTGACAAATTTTGACGAAAGAAAATTCTCCTTTGTGTTTTCCTTTGAGGCTACACGTTTAGACATACACGCCAAACCAAATCTTTTCGACTTACCATGTGTTGTTTAGGAGATACAAGCTAATTTTGTTCGATGCGTATTTCTTCTCTTAAAATATTCCCAATATGTAAGTATTTGTCTTTACTCTGAAACACTGTATTTCCTTATAACGTGGTATTCTTACATATTCTTTCGAGAGAAAACTATCTTGTGCGTTCCGTTTTGAGGCTACACACTTAGACATACAGGCAACACCAAAGCTTTTCGAGTTACAACGTGTTGTTAATGAATAAAAAGATAATTTCGCACGATGCGGGATTTATTTAAAACGTGGTTTTCTGAAAAATTTGACAAAGGAAAATTCTTCTGTGGGATTTCCTTTGAGGCTACACGTATAGACGTACACTTCACACCAAATCTTTTCGAGTTACAACGTGTTGTTTAGGAGATACAAGCTAATTTTGTACGATGCATTATTTCTTCTCGTAAAGTGTTTCCAATATGTACTTATTTGCCTTTAGTCTAAAAAATTGTATTTCTTTATAACGTGGTATTCTTACATATTCCTTTGAGAGAAAACTCTCCTGTGCCTTCTCTTTTGAGGCTCCATGCTTAGACATACACGCAACACCAAAGCTTTTCGAGTTACAACATGTTATTTAGGAAAAAGAAGATGATTTCGCACGATGCGAGATTTCCTTAAAACGTGGTGTTCTGAAAAATTTTAACGAAAGAAAATTCTTCTCTGGGTTCTTTTTGAGGCTACACGTTTAGACGTACACGCCACACCAAATCTTTTCGAGTTACAACGTGTTGTTTAGGAGATACAAGCTAATTTTGTACGATGCTTTATTTCATCTCGTAAAGTTTAAGGGTTTCCAATACGTAAGTATTTGTCATTATTCTGCAACAGTGGACTTCCTTATAACGTGGTATTCTCACATATTCTTTCGAGAGAAAAGTCTCCTGTGTGTTCTCTTATGAGGCTACACGCTTAGACATACACGCAACACCAAAGCTTTTCGAGTTACAATGCGTTGTTTAGGAAAAACAAGATAATTTCGCACGATGCGGGATTTCCTTAATATGTGGTTTTCTGACAAATTTTGACCAAATAAAACTCTCCTGTGTGTACTCTTTTGAGGCTACACGTTTAGACGTACATGCCACACCAAATCCTTTCGAGTTACCACGTGTTGTTTAGGAGATACACGCCAATTTTGTATGATGCGTTATTTCTTCTTGTAAAGTGTTTCCAATATGTACGTATTTGTCTTTACTCTGCAACACTGTATTTCCTTATAACGTTGTATTCTTACATGTCTTTCGAGAGAAAACTCTCTTGTGCATTGTCTTTAGAGGAAACATGCTCAGTCATACACGCAACAACAAAGCTTTCAAGTTACAATGTGTTGTTTAGGAAAAACAAGATAATTTTGCACGATGCGGGATTTCCTTAAAACGTGGTTTTTTGACAAATTTTGACGAAAGAAAATTCTCCTGTGGTTTCTGTTTTGAGGCTACACGTGTAGACGTACAAGCCACACAAAATATTTTCGAGTTACAACGTGTTGTTTAGGAGATACAAGCAAATATTGTACGATGCGTTATTTCTTCCCTAAAGTGTTTCCAATATGTACTTATTTGTCTTTACTCTGCAACACTGTATTTTCTTATAACGTGGTATTCTTACATATTCTTTCTAGGGAAAACTCTCCTGTGGATTCTCTTTTGAGGCTACACGCTTAGACAAAAAAGGAACGCCAAAGCTTTTCGAGTTACAACGTGTTGTTTAGGAAAAACAAGATAATTTCGCACGATGCGAGATTTCCATAAAAAGTGGATTTCTGACAAATTTTGACGAAAGAAAGTTCTCCTGTGGGTTCTCTTTTGAGGCTACACGTGTAGAGGTACGAGCCACACCAAATCTTTTCGAGTTAAAACCTGTTGTTTAGGAGATACAAGCTAATTTTGTATTATGCTTTATTTCTTCTCTTAAAGTGTTTCCAATACGTACGTATTTGTCTTTACTCTGCAACACTGTATTTCCTTATAACGTGGTATTCTTACATATTCTTTCGAGAGAAAACTCTCCTGTGCATTCTCTTTTGAGGCTACACACTTAGATATACACGCAACACCAAAGCTTTTCGAGTTACAACTTGTTGTTTAGGAAAAACAAGATAATTTCGCACGATGCGAGATTTCCTTAAAACGTGGTTTCTGACAAATTTTGATGAAAAAATATTCTCCTGTCGGTTCTCGTTTGAGGCTACACTTTTAGACGTACATGTCACACCAAATCTTTTCGAGTTACAACGTGTTGTTTAGGAGATACAAGCTACTTTTTTAAGATGCGTTATTTCTTCTCGTAAAGTGTTTCCAATATGTACTTATTTGTCTTTACTCTGCTAAATTGTATTTCCTTTTAACGTGGTATTCTTACATATTCTTTCGAGAGAAAACTCTCCTGTGCCTTCTCTTTGGAGGCTCCACGCTTACACATACACGCAACACCAAAGCTTTTCGAGTTACAACATGTTGTTTAGGAAAAAGATGATTTTGTACGATGAGGGATTTCCTTAAAACATGGTTTTCTGAAAAATTTTGAAGGAAGAAAATTCTCCTGTGGGTTCTCTTTTGATGCTACACATTTAGACGTACATGCCACACCAAATCTTTTCTAGGTACAACCTTTTGTTTAGGAGATACAAGCTAATTTTCTACGATGTGTTCTTTTCATAAAGTGTTTCCAATACGTACATATTTGTCTTTACTCTGCAACATTGTATTTCCTTATAACGTGGTATTTTTACATATTCTTTCGAGAGAAAACTATCCTGTGCGTTCCCTTTTGAGGCTACACACTGAGACATACAGGCAACACCAAAGCTTTTCGAGTTACAACGTGTTGTTTATGAAAAACAAGATAATTTCGCACGATGCAGGATTTCCTTAAAACGTGGTTTTCTGACAAATTTTGAAGAAAGAAAATTCTCCTGTCGGTTCTCTTTTGAGGCTACACGTTTAGACGTACATGACACACCAAATCCTTTCGAGTTACCACGTGTTGTTTAGGAGATACACGCTAATTTTGTACGATGCGTTATTTCTTCTCGTAAAGTGTTTCCAATATGTACGTATTTGTCTTTACTCTGCAACACTGTATTTCCTTATAACGTTGTATTCTTACATGTTCTTTCGAGAGAAAACTCTCTTGTGCATTGTCTTTAGAGGCAACATGCTCAGACATACACGCAACAGCAAAGCTTTTCGAGTTAAAACGTGTTGTTTAGGAAAAACAAGATAATTTTGCACGATGCGGGATTTCCTTAAAACGTGTTTTTTTGACAAATTTTGACGAAAGAAAATTCTCCTGTGGTTTCTGTTTTGAGGCTACACGTGTAGACGTACGAGCCACACCAAATATTTTCGAGTTACAACGTGTTGTTTAGGAGATACAAGCAAATATTGTACGATGCATTATTTCTTCCCTAAAGTGTTTCCAATACGTACTTATTTGTCTTTACTCTGCAACACTGTATTTTCTTATAACGTGGTATTCTTACATATTCTTTCTAGGGAAAACTCTCCTGTGCATTCTCTTTTGAGGCTACACGCTTAGACAAACAAGCAACGCCAAAGCTTTTCGAGTTACAACGTTTTGTTTAGGAAAAACAAGATAATTTCGCAGGATGCGAGATTTCCATAAAACGTGGTTTTCTGACAAATTTTGACGAAAGAAAGTTCTCCTGTGGGTTCTCTTTTGAGGCAACACGTGTAGAGGTATGAGCCACACCAAATCTTTTCGAATTATAACCTGTTGTTTAGGAGATACAAGCTAATTTTGTATTATGCTTTATTTCTTCTCTTAAAGTGTTTCCAATACGTACGTAGTTGTCTTTACTCTGCAACACTGTATTTCCTTATAATGTGGTATTCTTACATATTCTTTCGAGAGAAAACTCTCCTGTGCATTCTCTTTTGAGGCTACACGCTTAGACATACACGCAACACCAAAGCTTTTCGTGTTGCAATGTGTTGTTTAGGAAAAACAAGATAATTTTTCACGATGCGAGATTTCCTTAAAACGTGGTTTCTGACAAATTTTGATGAAAGAATATTCTCCTGTGGGTTCTCGTTTGAGGCTACACTTTTAGACGTACACGTCACACTGAATCTTTTCGAGTTACAACGTGTTGTTTAGGAGATACAAGCTAATTTTGTAGGATGCATTATTTCTTTTTGTAAAGTGTTTCCAATATATACTTATTTGTCTTTACTCTGCAACACTGTATTTCCTCATAACGTGGTATTCTTACATATTCTTTCGAGAGAAAACTCTCCTGTGCCTTCCCTTTTGAGGCTCCACGCTTACACATACACGCAATACCAAAGCTTTTGGAGTTACAACATTTTGTTTAGAAAAAAGAAGATGATTTCGCATGATGCGGGATATCCTTAAAATGTGGTTTTCTGAAAAAAATTGACGAAAGAAAATTCTCCTGTGGGTTCTCTTTTGAGGCTCCACGTTAAGACGTACATGCACCAAATATTTTCCAGTTACAACGTTTGGTTTAGGAGATACAAGCTAATTTTGTACGATGCATTACTTCTTCTCATAAAGTGTTTCCAATATGTAGGTATTTGTCTTTACTCTGCAACACTGTATTTCCTTATAACGTGGTACTCTTACATATTCTTTCGAGAGAAAACTATCCTGTGCGTTCCCTTTTGAGGCTACACACTGAGACATACAGACAACACCAAAGCTTTTCGAGTTACAACGTGTTGTTTACGAAAAACAAGATAATTTCGCACGATGCAGGATTTCCTTAAAACGTGGTTTTCTGACAAATTTTGAAGAAAGAAAATTCTCCTGTCGGTTCTCCTTTGAGGCTACACGTTTAGACGTACATGCCACACCAAATCCTTTCGAGTTACCACGTGTTGTTTAGGAGATACACGCTAATTTTGTACGATGCGTTATTTCTTCTCGTAAAGTGTTTCCAATATGTACGTATTTGTCTTTACTCTGCAACACTGTATTTCCTTATAACGTTGTATTCTTACATGTTCTTTCGAGAGAAAACTCTCTTGTGCATTGTCTTTAGAGGAAACATGCTCAGACATACACGCAACAACAAAGCTTTTCGAGTTACAATGTGTTGTTTAGGAAAAACAAGATAATTTTGCACGATGCGGGATTTCCTTAAAACTTGGTTTTTTGACAAATTTTGACGAAAGAAAATTCTCCTGTGGTTTCTGTTTTGAGGCTACACGTGTAGACGTACGAGCCACACCAAATATTTTCGAGTTACAACGTGTTGTTTAGGAGATACAAGCAAATATTGTACGATGCGTTATTTCTTCCCTAAAGTGTTTCCAATATGTACTTATTTGTCTTTACTCTGCAATACTGTATTTTCTTATAACGTGGTATTCTTACATATTCTTTCTAGGGAAAACTCTCCTGTGCATTCTCTTTTGAGGCTACACGCTTAGACAAACAAGCAACGCAAAAGCTTTTCGATTTACAACGTGTTGTTTAGGAAAAACAAGATAATTTCGCACGATGCGAGATTTCCAAAAAAACGTGGTGTTCTGACAAATTTTGACGAAAGAAAGTTCTCCTGTGGGTTCTCTTTTGAGGCTACGTGTGTAGAGGTATGAGCCACACCAAATCTTTTCGAGTTATAACCTGTTGTTTAGGAGATACATGCTAATTTTGTATTATGCTTTATTTCTTCTCTTAAAGTGTTTCCAATACGTACGTATTTGTCTTTACTCTGCAACACTGCATTTCCTTATAACGTGGTATTCTTACATATTCTTTCGAGAGAAAACTCTCCTGTGCATTCTCTTTTGAGGCTACACGCTTAGACATACACGCAACACCAAAGCTTTTCGAGTTAGAACTTGTAGTTTAGGAAAAACAAGATAATTTCGCACGATGCGAAATTTCCTTAAAACGTGGTTTCTGACAAATTTTGATGAAAGAATATTCTCCTGTCGGTTCTCGTTTGAGGCTACACTTTTAGACGTACATGTCACACCAAATCTTTTCGAGTTACAACGTGTTGTTTAGGAGATACAAACTACTTTTTTAAGATGCGTTATTTCTTCTCGTAAAGTGTTTCCAATATGTACTTATTTGTCTTTACTCTGCAAAATTGTATTTCCTTTTAACGTGGTATTCTTACATATTCTTTCGAGAGAAAACTCTCCTGTGCCTTCTCTTTGGAGGCTCCACGCTTTCACATACACGCAACACCAAAGCTTTTCGAGTTACAACATGTTGTTTAGGAAAAAGATGATTTCGTACGATGAGGGATTTCCTTAAAACATGGTTTTCTGAAAAATTTTGAAGGAAGAAAATTCTCCTGTGGGTTCTCTTTTGATGCTACACATTTACACGTACATGCCACACCAAATCTTTTCGAGGTACAACATTTTGTTTAGGAGATACAAGCTAATTTTCTAAGATGTGTTCTTTTCGTAAAGTGTTTCCAATACGTACTTATTTGTCTTTATCTGCAACATTGTATTTCCTTATAACGTGGTATTCTTACATATTCTTTCGAGAGAAAACTATCCTGTCCGTTCCCTTTTGAGGCTACACACTGAGACATACAGACAACACCAAAGCTTTTCGAGTTACAACGTGTTGTTTACGAAAAACAAGATAATTTCGCACGATGCAGGATTTCCTTAAAACGTGGTTTTCTGACAAATTTTGAAGAAAGAAAATTCTCCTGTCGGTTCTCCTTTGAGGCTACACGTTTAGACGTACATGCCACACCAAATCCTTTCGAGTTACCACGTGTTGTTTAGGAGAAACACGCTAATTTTGTACAATGCGTTATTTCTTCTCGTAAAGTGTTTCCAATATGTACGTATTTGTCTTTACTCTGCAACACTGTATTTCCTTATAACGTTGTATTCTTACATGTTCTTTCGAGAGAAAACTCTCTTGTGCATTGACTTTAGAGGAAACATGCTCAGACATACACGCAACAACAAAGCTTTTCGAGTTACAATGTGTTGTTTAGGAAAAACAAGATAATTTTGCACGATGCGGGATTTCCTTAAAACGGGGTTTTTTGACAAATTTTGACGAAAGAAAATTCTCCTGTGGTTTCTGTTTTGAGGCTACACGTGTTGACGTACGAGCCACACCAAATATTTTCGAGTTACAACGTGTTGTTTAGGAGATACAAGCAAATATTGTACGATGCGTTATTTCTTCCCTAAAGTGTTTCCAATATGTACTTATTTGTCTTTACTCTGCAATACTGTATTTTCTTATAACGTGGTATTCTTACATATTCTTTCTAGGGAAAACTCTCCTGTGCATTCTCTTTTGAGGCTACACGCTTAGACAAACAAGCAACGCCAAAGCTTTTCGAGTTACAACGTGTTGTTTAGGAAAAACAAGATAATTTCGCAGGATGCGAGATTTCCATAAAACGTGGTTTTCTGACAAATTTTGACGAAAGAAAGTTCTCCTGTGGGTTCTCTTTTGAAGCAACACGTGTAGAGGTACGAGCCACACCAATTCTTTTCGAATTATAACCTGTTGTTTAGGAGATAAAAGCTAATTTTGTATTATGCTTTATTTCTTCTCTTAAAGTGTTTCCAATACGTACGTAGTTGTCTTTACTCTGCAACACTGTATTTCCTTATAATGTGGTATTCTTACATATTCTTTCGAGAGAAAACTCTCCTGTGCATTCTCTTTTGAGGCTACACGCTTAGACATACACACAACACCAAAGCTTTTCGTGTTGCAATGTGTTGTTTAGGAAAAACAAGATAATTTCGCACGATGCGAGATTTCCTTAAAACGTGGTTTCTGACAAATTTTGATGAAAGAAAATTCTCCTGTGGGTTCTCTGTTGAGGTTACACGTTTAGACGTACACGTCACACCAATTCTTTTCGAGTTACAACGTGTTGTTTAGGAGATACAAGCTAATATTTCACGATGCGTTATTTCTTCTCGTAAAGTGTTTCCAATATGTACTTATTTGTCTTTACTCTGCAAAATTGTATTTCCTTAACGTGGTATTCTTACATAATCTTTCAAGAGAAAACTCTCCTGTGCCTTCTCTTCTGAGGCTGCACACTTAGACATACACGCAACACCAAAGCTTTTCGAGTTACAACATGTTGTTTAGGAAAAAGAAGATAATTTCGCATGATGCGGGATTTCCTTATAACGTGGTTTTCTGAAAAATTTTGAAGAAATAAAATTCTCCTGTGGGTTCTCTTTTGAGGCTACACGTTTAGACGTACACGTCACACCAAATCTTTTCGAGTTACAACGTGTTGTTTCGGAGATACAAGCTAATTTTTTTAGGATGCGTTACTTCTTCTTGTAAAGTGTGTCCAATACGTACATATTTGTCTTTACTCTGCAACACTGTATTTCCTTATAACGTGGTATTCTTACATATTCTTTTGAGAGAAAACTATCCCGTGCTTTCCCGTTTTAGGCTACACACTTAGACATACAGGCAACACCAAAGCTTTTCGAATTACAACGTGTTGTTTATGAAAAACAAGATAATTTCGCACGATGCAGGATTTCCTTAAAACGTGGTTTTCTGAAACATTTTGACGAAAGAAAATTCTTCAGTCTGTTTTCTTTTGAGGCTACACATTTAGACGTACACGCCACACCAAATCCTTTCGAGTTACCTCGTAAAGTTTAGGAGATACAAGCTAATTTTGTACGATGCATTATTTCTTCTCATAAAGTGTTTCCAATACGTACGTATTTGTCTTTACTCTGCAACACTGTATTTCCTTATAAAGTTGTATTCTTACATATTCTTTCGAGAGAAAACTCTCCTGTGCGTTCTCTTTAGAGGCTACACGCTTAGACATACACGCAACGCCAAAGCATTTCGAGTTACAATGTGTTGTTTAGGAAAAACAAGATAATTTCGCACGATGCGAGATTTCCATAAAACGTGGTTTTCTGAAAAATTTTGAGGGAAGAAAGTTATCCTGTGGGTTCTCTTTTGAGGCTACACGTGTAGAGGTACAAGCCACACCAAATCTTTTCGAGTTACAACGTGTTGTTTAGGAGATACAAGCTAATTTTTTACGATGCGTTACTTCTTCTCTTAAAGTGTTTCCAATAGTATTTGTCTTTACTCTGCAACCCTGTATTTCCTTATAACGTGGTATTCTTACATATTCTTTCGAGAAAAAAGTCTCCTGTGCCTTCTCTTTTGAGGCTACACGCTTAGACATACACGCAACACCAAAGCTTTCGAGTTACAATGTGTTGTTTAGGAAAAACAAGATAATTTCGCACGATGCGAGATTTCCTTAAAACGTGGTTTCTGACAAATTTTGATGAAAGAAAATTCTCCTGTGGGTTCTCGTTTGAGGCTACACTTTTAGACGTATACATCACACCAAATCTTTTCGAGTTACAACGTGTTGTTTAGGAGATACAAGGTAATTTTGAACGATGCGTTATTTCTTCTCGTAAAGTGTTTCCAATATGTACTTATTTGTCTTTACTCTGCAAAATTGTATTTCCTTATAACATGGTATTCTTACATATTCTTTTGAGAGAAAACTCTCCTGTGCCTTCTCTTTTCAGGCTATACACTTACACATACAGGGAACACCAATGCTTTTCGAGTTACAACATGTTGTTTAGGAAAAAGAAGATGATTTCACACGATGCGGGATTTCCTTAAAACGTGGTGTTCTGAAAAATTTTGAAAAAAATAAATTCTCCTGTGTGTTCTCTCTTGAGGCTACACGTTTAGACGTACACGCCACACCAAATCCTTTCGAGTTACCTCGTAAAGTTTAGGAGATACAAGCTAATTTTGTACGATGCATTATTTCTTCTGGTAAAGTGTTTCCAATATGTACTTATTTGTCTTTACTCTGCAAAATTGTATTTCCTTATAACGTGGTATTCTTACATATTCTTTCGAGAGAAAACTCTCCTGTGCCTTCTCTTTTGAGGCTCCACGCTTACACATACACGCAACACCAAAGCTTTTTGAGTTACAACATGTTGTTTAGAAAATGAAGATGATTTCCCACGATGCGGGATTTCCTTAAAACGTGGTTTTCTGAAAAATTTTGAAGAAAGAAAATTCTCCTGTAGGTTCTCTTTTGAGGCTACACGTTTAGACGTGCATGCCACACCAAATCTTTTCGAGTTACAACGTGTTGTTTAGGAGATAAAACCTAATTTTTTACGATGCGTTAATTCTTCTCGTAATGTGTTTCCAATACATACGCATTTGTCTTTACTCTGCAACATTGTATTTCCTTATAACGTGGTATTCTTACATATTCTTTCGAGAGAAAACTATCCTGTGCGTTCTCTTTTGAGGTTACACACTTAGACATTGACGCAACACCAAACCTTTTCGAGTAAGAACATGTTATTTAGGAAAAACAATATAATTTCGCACGATGCGAGATTTCCTTAAAACGTGGTTTCTGACAAATTTTGATGAAAGAAAATTCACCTGTGGGTTCTCTTTTGAGGCTATACATTTAGACGTACACGTCACACCAAATCCTTTTGAGTTACAACGTGTTGTTTAGGAGATACAAGCTAATTTTGTATGATGCGTTATTTCTTTTTGTAAAGAGTTTCCAATATGTACTTATTTGTCTTTATTCTGAAAAATTGTATTTCCTTATAACGTGGTATTCTTACATATTCTTTCGAGAGAAAACTCTCCTGTGCCTTCTCTTTTGAGGCTCCACACTTAGACATACACGCAACACTAAAGCTTTTCGAGTTACAACATGTTTTTTAGGAAAAAGAAGGTGATTTCGCACGATGCGGGATTTCCTTAAAACGTGGTTTTCTGAAAAATTTTAACGAAAGAAAATTCTCCTGTGGGTTCTCTTTTGAGGCTACACGTTTAGACGTACAAGCCACACCAAATCTTTTCCAGTTACAACGTGTTGTTTAGGAGATACAAGCTAATTTTGTACGATGCGTTATTTCTTCTTGTAATGTGTTTCCAATATGTACGTATTTGTCTTTACTCTGCAACACTGTATTTCCTTATAACGTGGTATTCTTACATATTCTTTCGAGAAAAAACTCTCCTTTACATTCTCTTTTGAGGCTACATGTTTAGACATACACGCAACACCAAAGCTTTTCAAGTTACAACGTGATGTTTAGGAAAAACAAGATAATTTCGCATGATGCGAGATTTCCTTAAAACGTGGTTTCTGACAAATTTTGATGAAAGAAAATTCACCTGTGGGTTCTCTTTTGAGGCTATACATTTAGACGTACAAGTCACACCAAATCCTATTGAGTTACAACGTGTTGTTTAGGAGATACAAGCTAATTTTGTATGATGCGTTATTTCTTCTTGTAAAGTGTTTCCAATATGTGCTTATTTGTCTTTATTCTGAAAAATTGTATTTCCTTATAACGTGTTATTCTTACATATTCTTTCGAGAGAAAACTCTCCTGTGCCTTCTCTTTTGAGGCTCCATGCTTAGACATACACGCAACACTAAAGCTTTTCGAGTTACAACATGTTTTTTAGGAAAAAGAAGGTGATTTCGCACGATGCGGGATTTCCTTAAAATGTGGCTTTCTGAAAAATTTTAACGAAAGAATATTCTCCTGTGGGTTCTCTTTTGAGGCTACACGTTTAGACGTACAAGCCACACCAAATCTTTTCCAGTTACAACGTGTTGTTTAGGAGATACAAGCTAATTTTGTAAGATGCGTTATTTCTTCTCGTAATGTGTTTCCAATATGTACGTATTTGTCTTTACTCTGCAACACTGTATTTCCTAATAACGTGGTATTCTTACATATTCTTTCGAGAAAAAACTCTCCTTTACATTCTGTTTTGAGGCTACATGCTTAGAAATACACGCAACACCAAAGCTTTTCGAGTTACAATGTGTTGTTTAGGAAAAACAAGATAATTTCGCATGATGCGAGATTTCCTTAAAACGTGGTTTCTGACAAATTTTGATGAAAGAAAATTCTCTTGTGGGTTCCCTTTTGATGCTACACGCTTAGACGTACACGTCACACCAAATCTTTTCGAGTTACAACGTGTTGTTTAGTAGACACAAGCTAATTTTGTACGATGCGTTATTTCTTCTTGTAAAGTGTTTCCAATATGTACTTATTGGTCTTTACTCTGCAAAATTGTATTTCCTTATAACGTGGTATTCTTACATAATCTTTCGAGAGAAAACTCTCCTGTGCCTTCTCTTTTGAGGCTCCACGCTTACACATACACGCAACACCAAAGCTTTTCGAGTTACAACATGTTGTTTAGGAAAAAGAAGATGATTTCTCACGATGCGGGATTTCCTTAAAACGTGGTTTTCTGACAAATTTTGACGAAAGACAATTCTCCTGTGGGTTCTCTTTTGAGGCTACACGTTTAGACGTACACGGCACACCAAATCTTTTCGAGTTACAACGTGTTGTTACGGAGATACAAGGTAATTTTGTAAGATGAGTTACTTCTTCTCTTAAAGTGTTTCCAATACGTTCTTATTTGTCTTTACTCTGCAACACTGTATTTCCTTATAACGTGGTATTCTTACATATTCGTTCGAGAGAAAACTATCCTGTGTGTTCCCTTTTTAGTCTACACACTTAGACATACAGGCAACACCACAGCTTTCTGAGTTACAACGTGTTGTTTATGAAAAACCAGATAATTTCGCACGATGCGGGATTTCCTTAAAACGTAGTTTTCTGAAAAATTTTGACGAAAGAAAATTCTTCAGTGTGTTCTCATTTGAGGCTACACGTTTAGACGTACACGCCACACCAAATCCTTTCGAGTTACCACATGTGGTTTAAGAGATACAAGCTAATATTTTAAGATACGTTATTTCTTCTCATTAAGTGTTTCCAACATGTACGTATTTGTCTTTACTCTGCAACACTCTATTTCCTTATAACTTTGTATTCTTATATATTCTTTCGAGAGAAAACTCTCCTGTGCGTTCTCTTTAGAGGCTACACGCTTAGACATACAAGCAACGCCAAAGCTTTTCGAGTTACAATGTGTTGTTTAGGAAAAACAAGATAATTACGCACGATGCGAGATTTCCATAAAACGTGGTTTTCTGAAAAATTTTGACCAAAGAAAGTTCTCCTGTGGGTTCTCTTTTGAGGCTACACATGTAGAGGTACGAGACACACCAAATCTATTCGAGTTACAACGTGTTGTTTAGGAGATACAAGCTAATTTTGCACGATGCGTTATTTCTTCTCTTAAAGTGTTTCCAGTAGTATTTGTCTTTACTCTGCAACAATGTATTTCCTTATAACATGGTATTCTTACTTATTCTTTCGAGAGAAAACTCGCCTGTGCGTTCTCTTTTGAGGCTACACGCTTAGACAAATACGCAACGCCAAAGCTTTTCGAGTTACAACGTGTTGTTTAGGAAAACAAGATAATTTCGCACGATGCAGGATTTCCATAAAACGTGGTTTTCTGAAAAATTTTGACGAAAGAAATGTCTCCTGTCTGTTCTCTTTTGAGGCTACACGTGTAGAAGTACGAGCCACACCAAATCTTTTCGAGTTACCACGTGTTGTTTAGGAGATACAAGCTAATTTTGTACGATGTGTTATTTCTTCTCTTAAAGTGTTTCCAATACTTACGTAGTTGTCTTTACTCTGCAACACTGTATTCCCTTATAAAGTGGTATTCTTACATATTCTTTGGAGAGAAAACTCTCCTGTGCGTTCTCTTTTGAGGCTACACGCTTAGACATACACGAAACGCCAAAGCATTTCGAGTTACAATGTGTTGTTTAGGAAAAACAAGATAATTCCGCACTATGCGAGATTTCCATAAAACGTGGTTTTCTGAAAAATTTTGACCAAAGAAAGTTCTCCTGTGGGTTATCTTTTGAGGCTACACGTGTAGAGGTACGAGCCACACCAAATCTACTCGAGTTACAACGTGTTGTTTAGGAGATACAAGCTAATTTTTTATGATGCTTTATTTCTTCTCTTAAAGTGTTTCCAGTAGTATTTGTCTTTACTCTGCAACACTGTATTTCCTTATAACATGGTATTCTTACATATTCTTTCGAGAGAAAACTCGCCTGTGCGTTCTCTTTTGAGGCTACACACTTAGACAAATATGCAACGCCAAAGCTTTTCGAGTTACAACGTGTTGTTTAGGAAAACAAGATAATTTCGCACGATGTGAGATTTCCATAAAACGTGGTTTTCTGAAAAATTTTGATGAAAGAAAATTCTCCTGTGGGTTCTCGTTTGAGGCTACACTTTTAGACGTACACGTCACACCAAATATTTTCGAGTTACAACGTGTTGTTTAGGAGATACAAGCTAATATTGTAAGATGCGTTATTTCTTCTCATAAAGTGTTTCCAATATGTACTTATTTGTCTTTACTCTGCAAAATTGTATTTCCTTATAACGTGGTATTCTTACATATTCTTTCGAGAGAAAACTCTCCAGTGCCTTCTCTTTTGAGGCTCCACGCTTACACATACACGCAACACCAAAGCTTTTTGAGTTACAACATGTTATTTAGGAAAAAGAAGATGATTTCGCACAATGCGGGATTTCCTTAAAAAGTGGTTTTCTGAAAAATATTGAAGAAAGAAAATTCTCCTGTGGGTTCTCTTTTGAGGCTACACGTTTAGACGTACACGCCACACCAAATCCTTTCAAGTTACCACGTGTTGTTTAGGAGATACAAGCTAATTTTGTACGATGCATTATTTCTTCTCGTAAAGTGTTTTCAATACGAACTTATTTGTCTTTAATCTGCAACACTGTATTTCCTTATAACGTGGTATTCTTACGTATTATTTCTAGGGAAAACTCTCATGTGCGTTCTCTTTGAGGCGACACGCTTAGACAAACACGCAATGCCAAAGCTTTTCGAGTTACAATGTGTTGTTTAGGAAAAATGAGATAATTTAGCACGATGCGAGATTTCCATAGAAGGTGGTTTTCTGAAAAATTTTGACGAATGAAAGTTCTCCTGTGGGTTCTCTTTTGAGGCTACACGTGTAGAGGTACGAGCCACACCAAATCTTTTCGAATTACAGTGTGTTGTTTAGGACATACAAGCTAATTTTTTACGATGTGTTAATTATTCTCATAAAGTGTTTCCAATAAGTACCTATTTGTCTTTGCAACATTATATTTCCTTATAACGTGGTATTCTTACATATTCCTCCGAGAGAAAATGATCCTGTGCGTTCCATTTTGAGGCTACACACTTAGACATACAGGCAACACCAAAGCTTTTCGAGTTACAACGTGTTGTTTATGGAAAACAAGATAATTTCGCACGATGCAGGATTTCCTTAAAACGTGGTTTTCTGACAAATTTTGACGAAGGAAAATTCTCCTGTGGCTTCTCTTTTGAGGCTACACGTTTAGACGTGCATGCCACACCAAATCATTTCGAGTTACCACGTGTTGTTTAGGAGATACAAGCTAATTTTGTATGATGCGTTATTTCTTTTCGTAAAGTGTTTCCAATACGTACATATTTGTCTTTACTCTGCAACACTGTATTTCCTTATAACGTTGTATTCATACATGTTCTTTCGAGAGAAAACTCTCCTGTGCATTCTCTTTAGAGGCTATATGCTCAGACATACACGCAACACTAAAGCTTTTCGAATTACAACGTGTTGTTTAGGAAAAACAAAATAATTTTGTACGATGCGGGATTTCCTTAAAACGTGGTTTTCTGACAAATTTTGACGAAAGAAAGTTCTCCTGTGGGTTCTCTTTTGAGGCTACACGTGTAGACGTACGAGCCACACCAACTATTTTTGAGTTACAACGTGTTGTTTAGGAGATACAAGCAAATATTGTACGATGTGTTATTTCTTCTCGTAAAGTGTTTCCAAAACGTACATATTTGTCATTACTCTGCAACACTGTATTTCCTTAAAACATGGTATTCTTACATATTCTTTCGAGGGAAAACTCTCCTGTGCATTCTCTTTTGAGGCTACACGATTAGACAAACACGCAACACCAAAGCTTTTCGAGTTAAAACATGTTGTTTAGGAAAAAGAAGATGATTTCGCACGATGCGGGATTTCCTTAAAACCTGGTTTTCTGAAAATTTTTTACGAAAGAAAATTCTCCTGTGGGTTCTCTTTTGAGGCTACATATTTAAACGTACATGCCACCAAATCTTTTCGAGTTACAACATGTTGTTTAGGAGAGACAAGCTAATATTTTATAATGCGTTAATTCTTCTCGTAACGTGTTTCCAATATGTACGTATTTGTCTTTACTCTGCAACATTGTATTTCCTTATAACGTGATATTCTTACATATTCTTTCGAGAGAAAACTATCCTGTGCATTCCCTTTTGAGGCTAAACACTTAGACATAGAGGCAACACCATAGCTTTTCGAGTTACAACGAGTTGTTTATAAAAAACAAGATAATTTCGCACGATGCCTGATTTCCTTAAAACATGATTTTCTGACAAATTTTGATGAAAGAAAATTACTCTGTGGGTTCTCTTTTGAGGCTTCACGTTTAGACGTGCACGCCACACCTAATCCTTTCGAGTTAACACGTGTTGTTTAGGAGATACATGCTAATTTTGTACGATGCGTTATTTCTTCTCGTAAAGTGTTTCCAATACGTACGTATTTGTCTTTACTCTGCAACACTGTATTTCCTTATAACGTGGTATTCTTGCATATTCTTTCGAGAGAAAACTATCCTGTGTGTTCCCTTTTGAGGCTACACACTGAGACATACAGGCAACACCAAAGCTTTTCGAGTTACAACGTGTTGTTTATGAAAAACAAGATAATTTCGCACGATGCGGGATTTCCTTAAAACTTGGTGTTCAAACAAATTTTGACGAAAGAAAATTCTCCTGTGTCTTCTCTTTTGAGGCTACACATTTAGGCGTACGAGCCACACCAAATATTTCGAGTTACAACTTGTTGTTTAGGAGATAATAGCAAATTTTGTACGATGCGTTATTTCTTCTTGTAAAGTGTTTCCAATAAGTACTTATCTGTCTTTACTCTGCAACACTGTATTTCCTTATAACGTGGTATTCTTACATATTCTTTCGAGGGAAAACTCTCCTGTGCGTTCTCTTTTGAGGCTACATTCTTAGACATACACGCAACGCCAAATCTTTTCGAGTTACAAAGTGTTGTTTAGGAAAAACAAGATAATTTCGCACGATGCGAGATTTCCATAAAACGTGGTTTTCTGAAAAATTTTGACCACAGAAAGTTCTCCTGTGGGTTCTCTTTTGTGGCTACATGTTTAGACGTACACGTCACACCAAATCTTTTCGAGTTACAACGTGTTGTTTAGGAGATACAAGCTAAACTTGTACGATGAGTTATTTCTTCTCATAAAGTGTTTCCAATAAGTACTTATTTGTCGTTACTCTGCAAAATTGTATTTCCTTATAACGTGGTATTCTTACATATTCTTTCGAGAGAAAACTCTCCTGTGCCTTCTCTTTTGAGGCTCCACGCTTACACATACAAGCAACAGCAAAGCTTTTCGAGTTACAACATGTTGTTTAGGAAAAAGAAGATGATTTCGCATAATGCGGGATTTCCTTAAAACGAGGTTTTCTGAGAAATTTTGACGAAAGAAAATTCTCCTGTGGGTTCTCTTTTGAGGCTACACATTTAGACATACAGGACACACCAAATCATGTCGAGTTACAACGTGTTGTTTAGGAGATACAAGCTAATTTTTTACGATGTGTTAATTATTCTCGTAAAATGTTTCTAATACATACGCATTTGTCTTTACTCTGCAACATTGTATTTCCTTATAACGTGGTATTCTTACATATTCTTTCGATAGAAAACTATCCTGTGTGTTCCCCTTTGAGGCTACACACTTAGACATACAGGCAACACCAAAGCTTTTCGAGTTACAACGTGTTGTTTATGAAAAACTAGATAATTTCGCACGATGCGGGATTTCCATAAACGTGGTGTTCTGACACATTTTGACGAAAGAAAATTCTCCTGTGGGTTCTCTTTTGAGGCTACAAGTTTAGAGGTACATGCCACACCAAATCCTTTCGAGTTACCACGTGTTGTTTAGGAGATACAAGCTAATTTTGTACGATGCGTTATTTCTTCTCGTAAAGTGTTTCCAAACGTACGTATTTGTCTTTACACTGCAACACTGTATTTCCTTATAATGTTGAATTCTTACATGTTCTTTTGAGAGAAAACTCTCCTGTGCATTCTCTTTAGAGGCTACATGCTCACTCATACACGCAACACCAAAGCTTTTCGAGTTACAACGTGTTGTTCAGGAAAAACAAGATAATTTTGCACTATGCGGGATTTCCTTAAAACGTGGTTTTCTGACAAATTTTGACGAAAGAAAGTTCTCCTGTGGGTTGTCTTTTGAGGCTACAGGTTTAGACGTACATGCCACACCAAATCTTTTCGAGTTACAACTTGTTGTTTAGGAGATACAAGCAAATTTTGTACGATGCGTTATTTCTTCTTGTAAAGTGTTTCCGATACGTACTTAATTGTCTTTACTCTGCAACACTGTATTTCCATATAACGTGGTATTCTTACATATTCTTTTGAGGGAAAACTCTCCTGTGCGTTCTCTTTTGAGGCTACATGCTTAGACATATAGGCAACGCCAAAGCTTTTCGAGTTACAACATGTTGTTTATGAAAAACAAGATAATTTCGCACGATGCGGGATTTCCTTAAAACGTGGTTTTCTGACAAATTTTGACGAAAGAAAATTCTCCTGTGGGTTCTCTTTTGAGGCTACACGTTTAGAGGTACACGCCACACAAAATCCTTTCGAGTTACCACGTGTTGTTTAGGAGATACAGCTAATTTTGTATGATGCATTATTTCTTCTCGTAAAGTGTTTCCAATACGTACGTATTTGTCTTTACTCTGCAACACTGTATTTCCTTATAATGTTGTATTCTTACATGTTCTTTCGAGAGAAAACGCTCCTGTGCATTGTCTTTAGAGGCTACATGCTCACACATACACGCAATACCAAAGCTTTTCGAATTACAACGTGTTGTTTAGGAAAAACAAGATAATTTTTCACGATGCGGGATTTCCTTAAAACGTGGTTTCTGACAAATTTTGACGAAAGAAAGTTCTCCTGTGCGTCGTGTTTTGAGGCTACACGTTTAGACATACATGCCACACCAAATCTTTTCGAGTTACAACTTCTTGTTTAGGAGATACAAGCAAATTTTGTACGATGCGTTATTTCTTCTTGGAAAGTTTTTCTAATACGTTCTTATTTGTCTTTAATCTGCAACACTGTATTTCCTTATAACGTGGTATTCTTACATATTCTTTCGAGGGAAAACTCTCCTGTGCGTTCTCTTTTGAGGCTACATGCTTAGACATACACGCAACGCCAAAGCTTTTCGACTTACAACGTGTTGTTTAGGAAAAACAAGATAATTTCCCACGATGCGAGATTTCCTTAAAACGTGGTTTCTGACAAATTTTGATGAAAGAAAATTCTCCTGTGGGTTCTCTTTTGAGGCTACACGTTTAGACATACACGTCACACCAAATCTTTTCGAGATACAACGTGTTGTTTAGGAGATACAAGTTAATTTTGTATGATGCGTTATTTCTTCTCGTAAAGTGTTTCCAATATGTACTTATTTGTCTTTACTCTGCAAAATTGTATTACCTTATAACGTGGTATTCTTACATATTCTTTTGAGAGAAAATGCTCCTGTGCCTTCTCTTTTGAGGCTCCACGCTTAGACATACACGCAACACTAAAGCTTTTCGAGTTGCAACATGTTTTTTAGGAAAAAGAAGATGATTTCGCACGATGCAGGATTTCCTTAAAACGTGGTTTTCTGAAAAATTTTAACGAAAGAAAATTCTCCTGTGGGTTCTCTTTTGAGGCTACACGTTTAGACGTACACGCCACACCAAATCTTTTCAAGTTACAACGTGTTGTTTAAGAGATACAAGCTAATTTTTTACGATGTGTTATTTCTTCTTGTAAAGATTTTCCAATAAGTACTTATCTGTCTTTAATCTGCAACACTGTATTTCCTTATAACGTGGTAGTCTTACATATTGTTTCGAGGGAAAACTCTCCTGTGCGTTCTCTTTTGAGGGTACATGCTTAGACATACACGCAACGCCAAAGCTTTTCGAGTTACAAAGTGTTGTTTAGGAAAAACAAGATAATTTCGCACGATGCGAGATTTCCATAAAACGTGGTTTTCTGAAAAATTTTGACGAAAGAAAGTTCTCCTGTGGGTTCTCTTTTTAGGCTACATGTTTAGACGTACACGTCACACCAAATCTTTTCGAATTACAACGTGTTGTTTAGGAGATACAAGCCAATTTTGTACAATGCGTTATTTCTTCTCATAAAGTGTTTCCAATAAGTACTTATTTGTCTTTACTCTGCAAAATTGTATTTCCTTATAACGTAGTATTCTTACATATTCTTCCGAGAGAAAACTCTCCTGTGCCTTTTCTTTTGAGGCTACACGCTTACACATACACGCACCACCAAAGCTTTTCGAGTTACAACATGATGTTTATTAAAAAGAAGATGATTTCGCATGATGCGGGATTTCCTTAAAACGAGGTTTTCTGAAAAATTTTGACGAAAGAAAATTCTCCTGTGGGTTCTCTTTTGAGGCTACACATTTAGACGTACAGGCCACACCAAATCTTGTCGAGTTACAACGTGTTGTTTAGGAGATACAAGCTAATTTTTTACGATGTGTTAATTATTCTCATAAAGTGGTTCCAATACATACGTATTTGTCTTTACTCTGCAACATTTTATTTCGTTATAACGTGGTATTCTTACATATTCTTTCGATAGAAACCTATCCTGTGCGTTCCCCTTTGAGGCTACACACTTAGACATACAGACAACACCAAAGCTTTTCGAGTTACAACGTGTTGTTTATGAAAAACAAGATAATTTCCCACGATGCGGGATTTCCTTAAAACGTGGTGTTCTGACAAATTTTGACGAAAGAAAATTCTCCTGTGGGTTCTCTTTTGAGGCTACACGTTTAGAGGTACACACCACACCAAATCCTTTCGAGTTACCACGTGTTGTTTAGGAGATACAAGCTAATTTTGTACGATGCGTTATTTCTTCTCGTAAAGTGTTTCCAAACGTACGTATTTGTCTTTACACTGCAACACTGTATTTTCTTATAATGTTGAATTCTTACATGTTCTTTCAAAAGAAAACTCTCCTGTGAATTCTCTTTAGAGGCTACATGCTCACACATACACGCAACACCAAAACTTTTCGAGTTACAACGTGTTGTTCAGGAAAAACAAGATAATTTTGCACTATGCGGGATTTCCTTAAAACATGGTTTTCTGACAAAATTTTGACGAAAGAAAGTTCTCCTGTGGGTTGTCTTTTGAGGCTACAAGTTTAGACCTACGAGCCACACCAAATCTTTTCAAGGTACAACTTGTTGTTTAGGAGATACAAGCAAATTTTGTACGATGCGTTATTTCTTCTTGTAAAGTGTTTCCAATACGTACTTAATTGTCTTTACTCTGCAACACTGTATTTCCATATAACGTGGTATTCTTACATATTCTTTTGAGGGAAAACTCTCCTGTGCGTTCTCTTTTGAGGCTACACGCGTAGACATATAGGCAACGCCAAAGCTTTTCGAGTTACAACGTGTTGTTTATGAAAAACAAGATAATTTCACACGAGAGTTTTCTCTCGAAAAAATATGTAAGAATACCACGTCATAAGGAAATACAGTGTTGCAAAGTAAAGAAAAATACGTACCTTTTGGAAACACTTAAACGTTACGAGAAGAAATAATGCATCATTGAAAATTAGCTTGTATCTCTTAAACAATACGTTGTAACTCGAAAAGATTTGGTGTTGCGTGTATGACTAAGCATGTAGCCTCAAAAGAGAGCGCACAGGAGAGTTTTCTCTCGAAAGAATATGTAAGAATACCACGTTATGAGGAAATACAGTGTTGCAGAGTAAAGAAAAATACGTGCATATTGGAAAAACTTTACGAGAAGAAATAACGCATCCTACAAAATTAGCTTGTATCTCCTAAACAACACCTTGTAACTCGAAAGGATTTGGTGTGGCGTGTACGTCAAACGTGTAGCCTCAAAAGAGAACCCACAAGAGAATTTTCTTTGGTCAAAATTTGTCAGAAAACCACGTTTTAAGGAAATCCCGCATCGTGCGAAATTATCTGGTTTTTCCTAAACAACACGTTTTAACTCGAAAAGCTTTGGTTTTGCGTGTATGTCTAAGTGTTTAGCCTCAAAAGAGAACGCACAGGAGAGTTTTCTCTCGAAAGAATATGTAAGAATTCCACGTTATAAGGAAATACAGTGTTGCAGAGTAAAGAAAAATACGTACGTATTGGAAAAACTTTACGAGAAGAAATAACGCATCCTACAAAATTAGCTTGTATCTCCTAAACAACACCTTGTAACTCGAAAGGATTTGGTGTGGCGTGTACGTCAAACGTGTAGCCTCAAAAGAGAACCCACAGGAGAATTTTCTTTGGTCAAAATTTGTCAGAAAATCACGTTTTAAGGAAATCCCTCATCGTGCGAAATTATATTGTTTTTCCTAAACAATACTTTGTAACTCGTAAAGCTTTGGTGTTGCGTGTATGTCTAAGAGTGTAGCTTCAAAAGAAAACGCACAGGAGAGTTTTCTCTCGAAAGAATATGTAAGAATACCATGTTATAAGGAAATACAGTGTTGCAGAGTAAAGATCAATAGGTAGTTATTGTAAATACTTTACGGGAAAAAATAACGCATGGTACAAAATTAGCTTGTATCTGTTAAACAACACGTTGTAATTCGAAAATATTTGGTGTGGCGTGTATGTCTAAATGTGTAGCCTCAAAAGAGAACCCACAGGAGAATTTTCTTTCGTCAAAATTTTTCAGAAAACCACGTTTTAAGGTAATCCCTCATCGTGCGAAATTATCTTGTTTTTCCTAAACAGCACAATGTAACTCGAAAAGCTTTGGTGTTGCGTGTATGTCTAAGCATGTAGCATCAAAAGAGAGCGCACAGGAGAGTATTCTCTCGAAAGAATATGTAAGAATACCACGTTATAAGGAAATACAGTGTTGCAGAGTAAAGAAAAATACGTACGTATTGGAAAAACTTTATGAGAAGAAATAATGCATCGTACAAAATTAGCTAGTATCTCGTAAACAACACCTTGTAACTCGAAAGGATTTGGTGTGGCGTGTACGTCTAAATGTGTAGCCTCAAAAGAGAACCCAAAGGAGAATTTTCTTTGGTCAAAATTTGACAGAAAACCACGTTTTAAGGAAATCCCGCATCGTGCGAAATTATCTTGTTTTTCCTAAACAACACGTTGTAACTCGAAAAGCTTTGGTGTTGCGTGTATGTCTAAGCGTGTAGCCTCAAAAGAGAACGCACAGGAGAGTTTTCTCTCGAAAGAATATGTAAGAATACCACGTTATAAGGAAATACCGTGTTGAAGAGTAAAGATAAATAGGTAGTTATTGTAAATACTTTACGAGAAGAAATGACGCATGGTACAAAATTAGATTGTATCTCCTAAACAACACGTTGGAATTCGAAAATATTTGGTGTGGCATGTACGTCTAAACGTGTAGCCTCAAAAGAGGACCGACAGGAGAATTTTCTTTCGTCAAAATTTTTCAGAAATCACGTTTTAATGAAATCCCTCATTGTGCGAAATTATCTTGTTTTTCCTAAACAACACGTTGTAACTCGAAAAGCTTTGGTGTTGCCTGTATGTCTAAGCGTGTAGCCTCAAAAGACAATGCACAGGAGAGTTTTCTCTCGAAAGAATATGTAAGAATACAATGTTATAAGGAAATACAGTGTTGCAGAGTAAAGACAAATATGTACGTATTGGAAACACTTTATGAGAAGAAATAAAGCATCGTAAAAATTAAGCTTTTATCTCCTAAACAACACTTTGTAACTCGAAAGATTTGGTGTGGCGTGTATGTCTAAACGTGTAGCCTCAAAAGAGAACCCACAGGAGAATTTTCTTTCGTCAAAATTTGTCAGAAAACCATGTATTAAGGAAATCCCGTATCGTGCAAAATTATCTTGTTTTTCCTAAACAACACATTGTAACTCGAAAAGCTTTGGTGTTGCGTGTACGTCTATGCGTGTAGCCTCAAAAGAGAATGCACAGGAGAGTTTTCTCTCGAAAGAATATGTAAGAATACCACGTTATAAGTAAATACAGTGTTGCAGAGTAAAGATAAATAGGTAGTTATTGTAAATACTTTACGAGAATAAATAACGCATATTACAAAAGAGTTTTCTCTCGAAAGAATATGTAAGACTACCAAGTTATAAGGAAATACAGTGTTGCAGAATAAAGACAAATATGTACGCATAGAAAACACTTTATGAGAAGAAATAACGCATCGTACAAAATTAGCTTGCATCTCCTAAACAACACGTTGTAACTCGAAAATATTTGGTGTGGTGTGTACGTCTAAACGTGTAGCCTCAAAAGAGAACCCACAGGAGAATTTTCTTCCGTCAAAATTTGTCTGAAAAACATTTTCTAAGGAAATCACGCATCGTACGAAATTATCTTGTTTTTCCTAAACTACACGTTGCAACTTGAAAAGCTTTGGTGTTGCGTGTATGTCTAAGCATGTAGCCTCAAAAGAGAGAGCACAGGAGAGTTTTCTCTCGAAAGAATATGTAAGAAAACCACATTATAAGGAAATACAGTGTTGCAGAGTAAAGAAAAATACGTACGTATTGGAAAAACTTTACAAGAAGAAATAACGCATTTGTACAAAACTAGCTTGTATCTCCTAAACAACACCTTGTAACTCGAAAAGATTTTGTTTGGCATGTAAGTCTAAAGATGTAGCCTCAAAAGAGAAGCCACCGGAGAATTTTCTTTGGTCAAAATTTGTCAGCAAGCCACGTTTTAAGGAAATCCCGCATCGTGCGAAATTATCTTGTTTTTCCTAAACAACACGTTGTAACTCGAAAAGCTTTGGTGTTGCGTGTATGTCTAAGCATGTAGCCTCAAAAGAGAATGCACAGGAGAGTTTTCTCTCGAAAGAATATGTAAGAATACCACGGTATAAGGAAATACAGTGTTGCAGAGTAATGACAAATACTTACGTATTGGAAACACGTTACGAGAAGAAATAACGCATGGTACAAAATTAGCTTGTACCTCCTAAACAACTCGTTGTAACTCGAAAAGATTTGATGTGACGTTTGCATCTAAACGTGTAGCCTCAAAAGGGAACCCACAGGAGAATTTTCTTTCGTCAAAATTTTTCAGAATACCATGTTTTACGGAAATCCCACATCATGCGAAATTATCTTGTATTTCCTAAACAACACGTTGTAACTCGAAAAGCTTTGGTGTTGCGTGTATGTCTAAGCTTGTAGCCTCAAAGGAGAACGCACAGGACAGTTTCCTGCGAAAGAATATGTAAGAATACCACGTTATGAGGAAATACAGTGTTGCAGAGTAAAGAGAAATACCTACGCATTGGAAACACTTTACAATAAGAAATAGTGCATTGTAAAAATTAGCTTGTATCTCCTAAACAACACGTTGTAACTCGAAAAGATTTGGTGTGGCGTGCATTTCTAAACGTGTAGCCTTAAAAGAAAACCCACAGGAGAATTTTCTTTGGTCAAAATTTGTCAGAAAACCAGGTTTTATGGAAATCCTGAAAAATTTTGACGAAAGAAAATTCTCCTATGGGTTCTCTTATGAGGCTACACGTTTAGACATACACGCCACACCAATTCCTTTCGAGTTACAACGTGTTGTTTAGGAGATAGAAGCTAATTTTGTATGATGCGTTATTTCTTCTCGTAAAGTGTTTCCAATACGTATGTATTTGTCTTTACTCTGCAACACTGTATTTCCTTATAACTTGGTGTTCTTACATATTCTTTCAAGAGAAAACTATCCTGTGCCTTCTTTTTTGAGGCTACACACTTAGACATATGCGCAACACCAAAGTTTTTTGAGTTGCAACGTGTGGTTTAGGAAAAACCAGATAATTTCGCAAGATGTGGGATTTCCTTAAAACGTGATTGTCTGAAAATTTTTGAGGAAAGAAAATTCTCCTATGGGTTCTCTTTTGAGGCTACACGTTTAGACGTACACGCCACACCAAATCTTTCCGAGTTACAACGTGTTGTTTAGGAGATACAAGCTAATTTTGTACGATGCGCTATTTCTTCTCGTAAAGTGTTTCCAATACATATGTATTTGTCTTTACTCTGCAAAACTGTATTTCCTTATAATGTGGTATTCTTATATATTCGTTCGAGAGAAAACTCTCCTGTGCCTTCTCTTTTGAGGCTACACACTTAGGCATACACGCAACACGAAAGCTTTTCGAGTTACAACGTGTTGTTTAGGAAAAACAAGATAATTTCGCACGATGCGGGATTTCCTTAAAACGTGATTTTCTGAAAAATTTTGATGAAAGAAAATTCTCCTATGGGTTCTCTTTTGAGGCTACATGTTTAGACGTACACGCCACACCAAATCTTTTCGAGTTACAACGTGTTGTTTAGGAGATACAAGCTAATTTTGTACGATGCGTTATTTCTTCTCGTAAAGTGTTTCCAATAGGTACGTAGTTGTCTTTACTCTGCAACACTGCATTTCCTATTAACGTGGTATTCCTACATATTCTTTCGAGAGAAAACTCTCCTGTGCCTTCTCTTTTGAGGTTACACACTTAGACATACACGCAACACGAAAGCTTTTCGAGTTACAAGGTTTTGTTTAGGAAAATCAAGATAATTTCGCACGATGCGGGATTTCCTTAAAATGTGATTTTCTGAAAAAATTTTGACGAAAGAAAATTCTCCTATAAGTTCTCTTTTGAGGCTACACGTTTAGACGTACACGCCACACCAAATCTTTTCGAGTTACAACGTGTTGTTTAGAAGATACAAGCAAATATTTTATGATGCGTTATTTCTTCT
Source organism: Apodemus sylvaticus (assembly GCF_947179515.1). NCBI lineage: Eukaryota > Metazoa > Chordata > Mammalia > Rodentia > Muridae > Apodemus > Apodemus sylvaticus. The sequence continues at coordinate 238,008 of NW_026263424.1, forward strand.
CGTAAACTGTTTCCAATAAGTACGTATTTGTCTTTACTCTGCAACACTGTATTTCCTTATAACGTGGTATTCTTACATATTCTTTCGAGAGAAAACTCTCCTGTGTGTTCTCTTTGAGGCTACACGCTTAGACATACACGCAACACCAAAGATTTTCGAGTTACAACGTGTTGTTTAGGAAAAACAAGATAATTTCGCACGATATGGGATTTCGTTAAAACCTGGTTTTCTGACAAATTTTGACCAAAGAAAATTCTCCTGTGGGTTCTCTTTTGAGGCTACACGTTTAGAGGAATATGCCACACCAAATCTTTTCGAGTTACAACGTGTTGTTTTGGAGATACAAGCTAATTTTGTAAGATACGTTATTTCTTCTCCTAAAGTGTTTCCAATACATACGTATTTGTCTTTATTCTGCAACACTGTATTTCCTTATAACGTGGTATTCTTGCATATTATTTTGAGAGAAAACTCTCCTGTGCCTTCTCTTTTGAGGCTACATGCTTAGACATACACGAAACACCAAAGCTTTTCGAGTTACAACGTGTTGTTTAGGAAAAACAAGATAATTTCGCATGATGCGGGATTTCCTTAAAACGTGGTTTTCTGACAAATTTTGACGAAAGAAATTTCTCCTGTGGGTTCTCTTTTGAGGCTACATGTTTAGACGTACACACCACGCCAAATATTTTCGAGTTACAACGTGTTCTTTAGGAGAAACAAGCTAATTTTGTACGATGCATTATTTCTTCTCGTAAAGTGTTTTCAATACGTACGTATTTGTCTTTATTTTGCAACACTGTATTTCCTTATAACGTGGTATTCTTATATATTCTTTCGAGAGAAAACTCTCCTGTGCATTCTCTTTTGAGGCTACATGCTTAGACATACACGAACACCAAAGCTTTTTGAGTTACAACGTGTTGTTTAGGAAAAACAAGATAAGTTCGCACGATGAGGGATTTCCTTAAAACGTGGTTTTCTGACAAATTTTGAAGAAAGAAAATTCTCCTGTGGGTTCTCTTTTGAGGCTATACGTTTAGACGCACATGCCACACCAAATATTTTCGAATTACAACGTGTTGTTTAGGAGATAAAAGCTAATTTTGTACCATGCATCATTTCTTCTCGTATAGTATTTACAATTACTACCTATTTATCTTTACTCTGCAACACTGTATTTCCTTATAACGTGGTATTCCTACATATTCTTTCGAGAGAAAACTCTCCTGTGTCCTCTTTTGAGGCTACACGCTTAGACATACACGTAACACCAAAGCATATCGAGTTACAACGTGTAGTTTAGGAAAAACAAGGTAATTTCGCACGATGAGGTATTTCCTTAGAACATGGTTTTCTGACAAATTTTGACGAAAGAAAATTCTCTTGTGGGTTCTCTTTTGAGGCTACACGTTTAGACGTACACGCCACACGAAATCTTTTCGAGTTACAACGTGTTAGTTAGGAGATACAAGCTAATTTTGTACGATGCGTTATTTCTTCTCGTAAAGTGTTTCCAATACGTACGTATTTGTCTTTATGCTGCAACACTGTATTTCCTTATAACGTGGTATTCTTACATATTCTTTCGACAGAAACTCTCCTGTGAATTCTCTTTTGAGGCCACACGCTTAGACATACATGCAACACCAAAGCTTTTCGAATTACAACGTGTTGTTTAGGAGAAACAAGATAATTTCGAACGATGCGGGATTTCCATAAAACGTGGGTTTCTGACAAATTTTGACGAAGGAAAAATCCTCCTGTGGTTTCTCTTTTGAGGCTACACGTTTAGCCGTACATGCCACACCAAATCCATTCGAGTTACAACGCGTTGTTTAGGAGATACAAGCTAATTTTGTATGATGCATTATATCTTTTCGTAAAGTTTTTCCAATACTTACGTATTTGTCTTTAGTCTGCAACACTGTATTTCCTTATAACGTGGTATTCTCACATATTGTTTCGAGAGAATACTCTACTGTGCGTTCTCTTTTGAGGCTACAAGCTTAGATATACACGCAACACCAAAGCTTTTTGAATTACAACGTGTTGTTTAGGAAAAACAAGATAATTTCGCAGGATGCAGGATTTCCTTAAAACGTGGTTTTCTCACAAATTTTGACGAAAGAAAATTCTCCTGTTCGTTGTCTTTGAGGCTACACTTTTAGACGTACACGCCAAACCAAATCTTTTCGAGTTACCACTTGTTGTTTAGGAGATACAAGTTAATAATTTATGATGCGTTATTTCTTCTCGTAAAGTGTTTCCAATATGTACGTTTTTGTCTTTACTCTGCAACACTGTATTTCCTTATAACGTGGTATTCTTACATGTTCTTCCGAGAGAAAACTCTCCTGTGCATTCTCTTTTGAGGCTACACCCTTAGACATACACGCAACACCAAAGCTTTTCGAGTTACAACGTGTTGTTTAGGAAAAACAAATAATTTCGCACGATGCGGGATTTCCTTAAAACGTGGTTTTCTGACAAAATTTGACGAAAGAAAATTCTCCTGTTGGTTCTCTTTTGAGGCTACACGTTTAGACTTACATGCCAAACCAAATCTTTTCGAGTTACAACGTGTTGTTTAGGAGATAAAAGCTAATTTTTAATAATGCATTATTTCTTCTCGTAAAGTGTTCCCAATATGTACGTATTTGTCTTTACTCTGCAAAATTGTATTTCCTAATAGCGTGGTGTTCTTACATATTCTTTCGAGAGAAAACTCTCCTGTGCCTTCTCTTTTGAGGCGCCACGTTTAGACATACACGCAACACTAAAGTTTTTCGAGTTACAACATGTTGTTTAGGAAAAAGAAGATGATGTCGCACGATGCAGGATTTCCTTAAAACGTGGTTTTCTCAAAAATTTTGAAGAAAGAAAATTCTCCTGTGGGTTCTCTTTTGAGGCTACACGTTTAGACATACACGCCACACCAGATCGTTTTGAGTTACAACGTGTTGTTTAGGAGATACATGTTAATTTTTTACTATGCGTTAATTCTTCTAGTAAAGTGTTTCCAATACGTACGTGTTTATCTTTACTCTGCAACACTGTATTTCCTTATAACGTGGTATTCTTACATATTCTTTCGAGAGAAAACTCTCCTTTGCGTTCTCTGTTGAGGCTACACGCTTAGACATACATGCAACACCAAAGCTTTTCGAGTTACAACGTGTTGTTTAGGAAAAACAAGATAATTTCGCACGATGCGAGATTTCCTTAAAACGTGGTTTCTGACAAATTTTGATGAAAGAAAACTCTCCTGTTGGTTCTCTTTTGAGGGTACACATTTAGACATACACGTCACACCAAATGTTTTCGAGTAACAACGTGTTGTTTAGGAGATAAAAGCTAATTTTGTAAGATGCGTTATTTCTTCTCGTAAAGTGTTTCCAATATGTACTTATTTGTCTTTACTCATCAAAATTTTATTTCCTTATAACGTGGTATTCTTACATATTCTTTCAAGAGAAAACTCTCCTGTGCCTTCTCTTTTGAGGCTCCACGCTTAGACATACACGCAACACCAAAGCTTTTCGAGTTACAACTTGTTGTTTAGGAAAAAGAAGATGATTTCGCACGATGCGGGATTTCCTTAAAACGAGGTTTTCTGAAAAATTTTAACGAAAGAAAATTCTCCTGTGGGTTCTCTTTTGAAGCTACACATTTAGACGTACACGCCGCACCAAATCTTTTCGAGTTACAACGTGTTGTTTAGGAGATACAAGCTAATTTTGTACGATGCGTTATTTCTTCTCGTAAAGTTTTCCAATACGTACATATATTTCTTTACTCTGCAACACTGTATTTCCTTATAACTTGGTATTCTTACATATTCTTTCGAGAGAAAACTATCCTGTGCGTTCCCTTTGAGGCTACACACTTAGACATACAGGCATCACCAAAGCTTTTCGAGTTACAACGTGTTGTTTATGAAAATCAAGATTATTTCGCACGATGCGTGATTTCCTTAAAATGTGGTTTTCTCACAAATTTTGAGGAAAGAAAATTATCCTGTGGGTTCTCTTTTGAGGCTACACGTTTAGACGTACATGCCACACCAAATCCTTTCGAGTTACCACGTGTTGTTTAGGAGATACAAGCTAATTTTTTATGATGCGTTATTTCTTCTCGTAAAGTGTTTCCAATACGTACTTATTTCTCTTTACTCTGCAACATTGTATTTCCCTATAACGTGGTATTCTTACATATTCTTTCGAGGGAAAACTCTCCTGTGTGTTCTCTTTTGAGGCTACATGCTTAGGCATACACGCAACGCCAAAGCTTTTCGAGTTACAACGTTTTGTTTAGGAAAAACAAGATAATTTCGCACGATGCGAGATTTCCATAAAACGTGGTTTTGTGAAAAATTTTGACCAAAGAAAGTTCTCCTATGCATTCTCTTTTGAGGCTACACGTGTAGTCGTACGAGCCAAAACAAATCTTTTCGAGTTACAACGTGTTGTTTAGAAGATACAAGCTAATTTTTTACGATGCATTATTTCTTCTCTTAAAGTGTTTCCAATACGTACGTATTTGTCTTTACTCTGCAACACTGTATTTCCTTATAACGTGGTATTCTTACATATTCTTTCGAGAGAAAACTCTCCTGTGCGTTCTCTTGTGAGGCGACACGCTTAGACATACACGCAACAGCAAAGCTTTTCGAGATACAACATGTTGTTTAGGAAAAACAAGATAATTTCGCACGATGCAAGATTTCCTTAAAACGTGGTTTCTGACAAATTTTGATGAAAGAAAATTCTCCTGTGTGTTCTCTTTTGAGGCTACACGTTTAGACGCACACGCCACACCAAATATTTTCGAGTTACAACGTGTTGTTTAGGAGATACAAGCTAATTTTTTATGATGCGTTGTTTCTTCTCCTAAAGTGTTTCCAATACGTACGTACTTGTCTTTACTCTGCAACACTGTAGTTCCTATTTACGTGGTATTCTTACATATTCTTTTGAGAGAAAACTCTCCGTTGCCTTCTCTTTTGAGGCTACACGCTAAGACTTACACGAAACACCAAAGGTTTTCGAGTTACAACGTGTTGTTTAGGAATAACCAGATAATTTCGCATGATGCGGGATTTCCTTAAACCGTGGTTTTCTGACAAATTTTGACGCAAGAAAATTCTCCTGTGGGTTCTCTTTTGAGGCTACACGTTTAGAAGTACACGCCACACCAAATCATTTCTAGTTACAACGTGCTGTTAAGAGATACAAGCTAATTTTGTATGATGCATTATTTCTTCTCGTAAAGTTTAAGTGTTTCCAATATGTATGGATTTGTCTTTATTCTGCAACACTGTATTTCCTTATAACGTGGTATTGTTACATATTGTTTCCAGAGAAAACTCTCCTGTGCCTTCTCTTTTGAGGCTACACGCATAGACATACACGCAACACCAAAGCTTTTCGAGTTACAACGTGTTGTTTAGGAAAAACAAGATTTTTCGCAGGATGCGTGATTTCCTTAAAACGTGGTTTTGTGACAAATTTTGACGAAAGAAAAATTTCCTCTGGGTACTCTTTTGAGGCTACACCTTTAGACGTACACGCCACACCAAATGTTTTCGAGTTACAATGTGTTGTTTAGGAGATACAAGCTAATTTTTTTTAATATGCGTTATTTCTCCTCGTAAAGTGTTTCCAATAAGTACATATTTGTCTTTACACTGCAACACTGTATTTGCTTATATTGTGGTATTCTTACATATTCTTTCGAGAGAAAACTCTCCAGTGCATTCTCTTTTGAGGCTACATGCTTAGACATACACGCAACACCAAAGCTTTTCTAGTAACGACGTGTTGTTTAGGAAAAACAAGATAATTTCGCACGATGCGGGATTTCCTTAAAACGTGGTTTTCTGAAAAATTTTGACGAAAGAAAATTCTCCTGGGGGTTCTCTTTTAAGGCTACACATTTAGACGTACACGCCACACCAAATCTTTTTGAGTTACAACGTGCTGTTTAGGAGATACAAGCTAATTTTGTATGATAAGTTATTTCTTCTCGTAAAGTTTAAGTGTTTCCAATACGTACGTATTTGTCTTTAGTCTGCAACACTGTATTTCATTATAACGTGGTATTCTTACCTATTCTTTTGAGAGAAAACTCTCCTGTGCCTTCTCTTTTGAGGGTACATGCTTAGACATACACGCAACATCAAAGCTTTTCGAGTTACGATGTGTTGTTTTGGAAACACAAGATAATTTCGCACGATGCGGGATTTCCTTAAAAAATTGTTTTCTGACAAATTTTGACGAAAGAAAATTCTCCTGTGGGTTCTCTTTTGAGGCTACACGTTTAGACATACACGCCATGCCAAATCATTTCGAGTTACAACGTGTTGTTTAGGAGATACAAGCTAATTTTGTTTGATGCGTTATTTCTTCTCGTAAAGTGTTTCCAATACGTACATATTTTTCTTGACTCTGCAACACTGTATTTCCTAATAACGTGGTATGCTTACATATTCTTTCGAGAGAAAACACTCCTGTGCGTTCTCTTTTGAGGCTACACGCTTAGACATACACTAAACACCAAAGCTTTTCGAGTTACAACATGTTCTTTAGGAAAAACAAGATAATTTCGCACAATGCGGGATTTCCTTAAAACGTGGTTTTCTGAAAAAAATTTGACGAAAGAAAATTCTCCTGTGGGTTCTCTTTTCAGGCTACATGTTTAGACGTACACGCCATACGAAATCTTTTCGAGTTACAACGTGTAATTTAGGAGATACAACGTAATTTTGTACGATGTGTTATTTCTTCTTGTAAAGTGTTTCGAATACGTACGTATTTGTCTTTACTCTGCAACACTGTATTTCCATATAACGTGATATTCTTACGTATTCTTTCGAGAGAAAACTCTCCTGTGCCTTCTCTTTTGAGGCTACACGCTTAGACATACATGCAACACCAAAGCTTTTCGAGTTACAAAGTGTTCTTTAGGAAAAAAAAGATAATTTCGCACAATGCGGGATTTCCTTAAAACGTGGTTTTCTGACCAATTTTGACTAAAGATTATTCTCCTGTGGGTTCTCCTTTGAGGCTACACGTTTAGACATACAAGCCACATCAAATCTTTCTGAGTTACAATGTGTTGTTTAGGAGATACAAGCTAATTTTGTATGATACGTTATTTCTTCTTGTAAAGTGTTTCCAATACGTATGTATTTGCTTTACTCTGCAACACTGTACTTCCTTATAACGTGGTATTCTTACATATTCTTTCGAGAGAAAACTCTCCTGTGCGTTCTCTTTGGGGCTACAAGCTTAGACATACACGCAACACCAAAGCTTTTCGAGTGACAACGTGTTGTTTACGAAAAACAAGATAATTTAGCACGATGCGGGATTTCCTTAAAACGTGGTTTTCTGAAAAAAAATTTGACGAAAGAAAACTCTCCTGTGGGTTCTCTTTTGAGGCTACACGTTTAGATGTACACGCCACACCAAATCTTTTCGAGTTACAACGTGTAGCTTAGGAGAAACAAGCTAATTTTGTGCGATGCATTATTTCTTCTTGTAAAGTGTTTCCAATAATTACATATTTGTCTTTACTCTGCAACACTGTATTTCCTTATAACTTGGTATTCTTACATATTCTTTCAAGAGAAACCTCTCCTGTGCCTTCTCTTTTGAGGCTTCGCGCTTAGACATTCACGCAACAGCAAAGCTTTTCGAGTTACAACGTGTTCTTTAGGAAAACCAAGATAATTTTGCACGATGCGGGATTTCCTTAAAACGTGGTTTTCTGACTAATTTTGACTAAAGAATATTATCCTGTGGGTTCTCCTTTGAGGCCACACGTTTAGACGTACAAACCACATCAAATCTTTCCGAGTTACAACGTATTGTTTAGGAGATACAAGCTAATTTTGTATGATGCGTTATTTCTTCTTGTAAAGTGTTTCCAATACGTATGTATTTGCTTTACTCTGCAACACTGTAATTCCTTATAACGTGGTATTCTTACATATTATTTGGAGAGAAAACTCTCCTGTGCCTTCTCTTTTGAGGCTATACGCTTAGACATACACGCAACACCAAAGCTTTTCGAGTGACAACGTGTTGTTTAGGAAAAACAAGGTAATTTCCAACGATGCGGGATTTCCTTAAAACATGGTTTTCAGACAAATTTTGACAAACGAAAATTCTCCTGTGTGGTTCTCTTTTGAGGCTACACGTTTAAAAGTACACGCCACACCAAATCTTTTCGAGTTACAACGTGCTGTTAGGAGATACAAGCTAATTTTGTATGATGCATTATTTCTTCTCATAAAGTTTAAGTATTTCCAATATGTATGTATTTGTCTTTACTCTGCAACACTGTATTTCCTTATAACGAGGTATTCTTACATATTCTTTCGAGAGAAAACTCTCCTGTGCATTCCCTTTTGTGGCTACATGCTTAGACATACATGCAACACCAAAGCTTTTCGAGTTACAACGTGTTGTTTAGGAAAAACAAGATAATTTCGCACGATGCGGGATTTCCTTAAAACGTGGTTTTCTGAAAAAAATTTGATGAAAGAAAATACTCCTGTGGGTTCTCTTTTGAGGCTACACGTTTATACGTACACCCCACACCAAATCTTTTCGAGTTATAACGTGTAGTTTAGGAGATACAAGCTAATTTTGTACGATGCATTATTTCTTCTTCTAAAGTGTTTCCAATACGTAGGTATTTGTCTTTACTCTGCAACACTGTATTTCCTTATAACGTGGTATTCTTACATATTCTTTAGAGAGAAAACTCTCCTGTGCCTTCTCTTTTGAGGCTACATGCTTAGACATACACGCAACACCAAAGCTTTTCGAGTTACGACGTGTTGTTTAGGAAAAACAAGATAATTTCGCATGATGTGGGATTTCCTTAAAACGTGGTTTACTGACCAATTTTGACGAAAGAAAATTCTCCTGTGTGGTTCTCTTTTGAGGCTACACGTTTAGAAGTACACGCCACACCAAATCTTTTCGAGTTACAACGTGCTGTTAGGAGATACAAGCTAATTTTGTATGATGCATTATTTCTTCTCATAAAGTTTAAGTGTTTCCAATAAGTATGTATTTGTCTTTACTCTGCAACACTGTATTTCCTTATAACGTGGTATTCTTACATATTCTTTCGAGAGAAAGCTCTCCTGTGCATTCCCTTTTGTGGCTACATGCTTAGACATACATGCAACACCAAAGCTTTTCGAGTTACAACGTGTTGTTTAGGAAAAACAAGATAATTTCGCACGATGCGGGATTTCCTTAAAACGTGGTTTTCTGAAAAAATTTTGATGAAAGAAAATACTCCTGTGGGTTCTCTTTTGAGGCTACACGTTTATACGTACACCCCACACCAAATCTTTTCGAGTTATAACGTGTAGTTTAGGAGATACAAGCTAATTTTGTACGATGCATTATTTCTTCTTCTAAAGTGTTTCCAATACGTAGGTATTTGTCTTTACTCTGCAACACTGTATTTCCTTATAACGTGGTATTTTTACATATTCTTTAGAGAGAAAACTCTCCTGTGCCTTCTCTTTTGAGGCTACATGCTTAGACATACACGCAACACCAAAGCTTTTCGAGTTACGACGTGTTGTTTAGGAAAAACAAGATAATTTCGCATGATGTGGGATTTCCTTAAAACGTGGTTTACTGACCAATTTTGACGAAAGAAAATTCTCCTGTGGGTTCTCATTTGAGGCTACACGTTTAGACGTACACGCCACACCAAATCTTTTCGAGTTAAAACGTGTTGTTTTGGAGATACAAGCTAATTTTGTACGATGCGTTATTTCTTCTCGTAAAGTGTTTCAAATATGTACTTTTTGTCTTTAATCTGCAACACTGTATTTCCTTATAACGTGGTATTCTTACATATTCTTTCGAGAGAAAACTTTCCTGTGCCTTCTCTTTTGAGGCTACACGCTTAGACGTACACGCAACAACAAAGCTTATCGAGTTAAAATATGTTGTTTAGGAAAAACAAGATAATTTCTCACGATGCGGGATTTCCTTAAAACGTGGTTTTCTGACAAATTTTGACCTAAGAATATTCTCCTGTGGGTTCTTTTTTGAGGCTACACTTTTAGACGTACAAGCCACATCAAATCTTTCCGAGTTTCAACGTGTTGTTTAGGAGGTACAAGCTAATTTTGTACGATGCATTATTTCTTCTCGTAAGTTTAAGTGTTTCCAATATGTACGTATTTGTCTTTTCTCTGCAACACTGTATATCCTTATAAGGTGGTATTCTTACATATTCGTTCGAGAGAAAACTCTCCTGTGCCTTCTCCTTTGAGGCTACATGTTTAGACATACACACAAAACCAAAGCTTTTCGAGTTACGAAGTGTTGTTTAGGAAAAACAAGATAATTTTGCACGATGCAGTATTTCCTTAAAATGTGGTTTTCTAACAAATTTTGACGAATGAAAATTCTCCTGTGGGTTCTCTTTTGAGGCTACATGTTTAGACGTACACGCCACACCAAATCATTTTGAGTTAAAACGTGTTGTTTAGGAGATACAAGCTTGTACGAAGCATTATTTCTTCTCGTAAAATGTTTCCAATATATACGTATTTGTCTTTAATCTGCAACACTGTATTTCCTTATAACATGGTATTCTTACATATTCTTTCGAGAGAAAACTCTCCTGTGCCTTCTCTTTTGAGGCTACACGCTTAGACATACACGCAACACCAAAGATTTTCGAGTCAGGACGTTTTGTTTAGGAAAAAATAGATAATTTCGCACAATGCCGGATTTCCTTAAAATGTGGTTGTCTGAAAAATTTTGACGAAAGAAAATTCTACTGTGGGTTCTCTTTTGAGGCTACACGTTTATACGCACATGCCACACCAAATCTTTTCGAGTTACAACGTGTTGTTTAGGAGATACAAGCTAATTTTGTACGATAAGTTATTTCTTCTCGTAAAGTTTAAGTGTTTCCAATATGTACGTATTTGTCTTTACTCTGCAACACTGTATTTCCTTATAACGTGGTATTCTTACATATCCTTTCGAGAGAAAACTCTCCTGTGCCTTCTCTTTTGATGCTACATGCTTAGAAATACACGCAACACCAAAGCTTTTCAAGTTACAACGTGTTGTTTAGGAAAAACAAGATAATTTCGCACGATGCGGGATTTCCTTAAAATGTGGTTTTCTGACAAATATTGACGAAAGAAAATTCTCCTATGGGTTGTCTTTTGAGGCTACACGTTTTGTCATATATGCCGCACCAAATCCTTTCGAGTTACAACGTGTTGTTTAGGAGATACAAGCTATTTTTTACGATGTGTTATTATTTCTCATAAAGTTTAAGTTTTTCCATTACGTACTTATTTGTCTTTACTCTGCAACACTTTATTTCCTTATAACGTGGTATTCTTACATATTCTTTCGAGAGAAAACTCTCCATTGCCGTCTCTTTTGAGGCTACACGCTAAGACTTACACGCAACACAAAAGCTTTTCGAGTTACAACGTGTTGTTTAGGAAAAACAAGATAATTACACACGATGCGGGGATTTCCTTAAAACGTGGTTTTTCTGAAAAATTTTGAGGAAAGAAAATTCTCTTGTGGGTTCTCTTTGAGGCTACACGTTTAGATATATACGCCACACCAAATCTTTTCAAGTTGCAACGTGCTGTTTCAGAGATACAAGCTAATTTTGTATGATGCATCATTTCTTCTCGTAAAGTTTAAGTGTTTCCAATAAGTGCTTATTTGTCTTTACTCTGCAACACTGTATTTCCTTATAACGTGGTATTCTTACATATTCTTTCGAGAGAAAACTCTCCATTGCCGTCTCTTTTGAGGCTACATGCCTAGACATACACGCAACACCAAAGCTTTTCGAGTTACGATGTGTTGTTTTAGAAAAAACAAGATATTTTCGAACGATGCGGGATTTCCTTAAAACATGGTTTTCTGACAAATTTTGACGAAGAAAATTCTCCTGTGGGTTCTCTTTTAAGGCTACATGTTTAGTTGTAAATGCCACACCAAATCGTTTCGAGTTACAACCGTGTTGTTTAGGAGATATAAGCTAATTTTGTATGATGCTTTATTTCTTCTCTAATGTTTAAGTGTTTCCAATACATACGTAATTGTCTTTACTCTGCAACACTGTATTTCCTTATAACGTGGTATTCTTACATATTGTTTCGAGAGAAAACTCTCCTGTGCCTTCTCTTTTGAGGCTACACGCTTAGACATACATGCAACACCAAAGCTTTATGCGTTAAGATTGAGTTGTTTAGGAAAAAGATAATTTTGCAAGATGCGGGATTTCCTTAAAACATGGTTTTCTGACAAATTTTGACAAAGAAAATTCTCCTGTGGGTTCTCTTTTGAGGCTACACGTTTAGACTTACACGCCACACCAAATCTTTTCGAGTTACAACGTGTTGTTTAGGAGATACAAGCTAATTTTTTATGATAAGTTATTTCTTCTCGTAAAGTTTAAGTGTTTCCAATACGTATGTATTTGTCTTTATCTGCAACACTGTATTTCCTTATAACGTGGTATTCTTACATATTCTTTCGAGAGAAAACTCTCCTGTGCCTTCTCTTTTGAGGCTAAACGGTTAGACATACACGCAACACCAAAGCTTTTCGAATTACAATGTGTTGTTTAGGCAAAACAAGATAATTTTTCACGATGCAGGATTTCCTTAAAACGTGGTTTTTCTGACAAATTTTGACGAATGAAAATTCTCCTGTGGGTTCTCTTTTGAGGCTACATGTTTAGACATACACGCTATACCAAATATTTTCGAGTTACAACGTGTTGTTTAGGAGATACAAGCTAATTTTGTACGATGCGTTATTTCTACTCCTAAAGTTTCTCCAATGCATACATATTTGTCTTTACTCTGCAAAACTGTATTTCTTTATAACGTGGTATACTTACATATTCTTTCGAGAGAAAACTCTCCTGTGCCTTCTCTTTTGAGGCTACACGCTTAGACATACACGCAACACCAAAGCTTTTCGAGTTACAACATGTTGATTAGGAAAAACAAGATAATTTCGCACGATGCGGGATTACCTTAAAACATGGTTTTCTGTCAAATTTTGACGAAAGAAAATTATCCTGTGGGTTCTCTTTTGAGGCTACACGTTTAGACGTACACGCCCCACCAAATCTTTTCGAGTTACATCGTGTTGTTTAGGAGATACAAGCTAATTTTTACGATGCGTTATTTCTTTTCGGAACGTGTTTCCAATAAGTATGTATTTGTCTTTACTCTGCAACATTCGATTTCCTTATAACGTGGTATTCTTACATATTTTTTCGAGACAAAACTCTCCTGTGCGTTCTCCTTTGAGGCTACATGCTAAGACATACTCACAAGACCAATGCTTTTCATGTTACAACATGTTGTTTAGGAAAAATAATATAATTTCGCACGATATGGGATTTCCTTAAAACGTGGTTTTCTGACAAATTTTGACGAAAGAAAATTCTCCTGTAGGTTCTCCTTTGAGGCTACACGTTTAGATGTACACGCCACACCAAGTCTTTTCGAGTTACAATGTGGTGTTTAGGAGATACAAGCTAATTTTTTAAGATGCGTTATTTCTTCACATAAACTTTAAGTGTTTCCAATAGGTACGTATTTGTCTTTATTCTGCAAAACTGTATTTCCTTATAACGTGGTATTCTTACATATTCTTTCGTGAGAAAACTCTCCTGTGCCTTCTCTTTTGAGGCTACACGCTTAGACATACACGCAACACCAAAGCTTTTGAGTTACAACATGTTGTTTAGGAAAAACAAGATAATTTCACACGATGCGGGATTTCCTTAAAACTTGGTTTTCTGACAAATTTTGATGAAAGAAAATTCTCCTGTGGGTTCTCTTTTGAGGCTACACGTTTAGACATACACACCACACCAAATCTTTTCGAGTTACAACGTGCTGTTTATGAGATACAAGCTAATTTTTTACGATGCATTTTTTATTCTCGTAAAGTTTAAGTGTTTCCAATAGGTACGTATTTGTCTTTACTCTGCAACACTGTATTTCCTTATAACGTGGTATTCCTACATATTCTTTCGAGAGAAAACTCTCCTGTGCTTTTTCTTTTGAGGCTACGCGCTTAGACATACACGCAAAACCAAAGCATTTTGTGTTACAACGTGTTGATTAGGAAAAACAAGATAAATTCGCACGATGCCGGATTTCCTTAAACGTGGTTTTCTGACAAATTTTGACGAAAGAAAATTCTCCTGTGGGTTCTCTTTTGAGGCTACACGTTTAGACGTACAAGCCACTCCAAATCTTTTCGAGTTACAACGTGTTGTTTAGGAGATGCAAGCTAATTTTGTAAGATGCGTTATTTCTTCTAGTAAAGTGTTTCCAATACGTATTTGTCTTTACTCTGCAATACTGTATATCCTTATAACGTGGTATTGTTACAGATTCTTTCAAGAGGAAACTCTCCTGTGCCTTCTCTTTTGAGGCTACATGCTTAGACATACACGCAACACCAAAGCTTTTCGAGTTATAACACTTTGTTTAGGAAAAACAAGATAATTTCGCACGATGCGGGATTTCCTTAAAACGTTGTTTTCTGACAAATTTGGACGACAGAAAATTCTCCTGTTGGTTCTCTTTTGAGGCTACACGTTTAGACGTACATGCCACACCAAATGTTTTCGAGTTACAAAGTGTTGTTTAGGCGATACAAGCTAATTTTGTACGAGGCGTTATTTCTTCTTGTAAAGTGTTTCCAATACGTATGTATTTGTCTTTACTCTGCAACAATGTATTTCCTTATAACGTGGTATTCTTACATATTCTTTCGAGAGCAAACTCTCATGTGCGATCTCTTTTGAGGCTACATGCTTAGATATACTCGCAACAGCAAAGCTTTTCCTGTTAAAACGTGTTGTTTAGGAAAAAAAGTTAATTTCGCACGATGCGGGATTTCCTTAAAACGTGGTTTTCTGACAAATTTTGACGAAAAAAAACAAAATTAGCTTGTATCTCCTAAACAACACGTTGTAACTCGAAAAGATTTGGTGTGGCGTGTACGTCTAAACGTGTAGCCTATAAAGAGAACCCACAGGAGAATTTCCTTTCGTCAAAATTGTCAGAAAACCACGTTTTAAGGAAATCCCGCATCCTGCGAAATTATCTTGTTTTTCCTAATCAACACGTTGTAATGCGAAAAGCTTTGGTGTTGCATGTATGTCAAAGCGTGTAGCCTCAAAGGAGAATGCACAGGTGAGTTTTCTATGGAAAGAATATGTAAGAATACCACTTTATTAGGAAACACAGTGTCTCAGAGCAAAGACAAATACGTACTCTATTGGAAACACTTTACGAAAAGAAATAACGTATCATACAAAATTAGCTTGTATCTCCTAAACAGCACGTTGTAACTCGAAAGGATTTGGTGGGGCGTGTACGTGTACACGTGTAGCCTCAAAACAGAACCCACAGGAGAATTTCCTTTCGTCAAAATTTTTCAGAAAACCACGTTTTAAGGAAAGTATCTTTGTTTTTCCTAATCAACATGTTGTAACGCTAAATGCTTTGGTGTTGCGTGTATGACTAAGTTTGTAGCCTCAAAAGAGAATGCACAAGAGAGTTTTCTATCGAAATAATATGTAAGAATACCACCTTATAAGGAAATACAGTGTTGCAGAGTAAAGACAAAAACGTACGTATTGGAAACACTTTATGAGAAGAAATAACGCATCGTACAAAATTAGCTTGTATCTCCTAAACTACACGTTGTAACTCGAAAAGCTTCGGTGTTGCGTGTATGTCTAAGCATGTAGCCTCAAAATAGAAGGTACAGGAGAGTTTTCTCTCGAAAGAATATGTAAGAATACCACGTTATAAGGAAATACAGTATTGCAGAGTAAAGACAAATACATACCTATTGGAAACACTTTACGAAAAGAAATAACGCTTCTAACAAAATTAGCTTGTATCTCCTATACAACACGTTGTAACTCGAAAAGATTTGGTGTGTCGTGTACGTCTAAACGTGTAGCCTCAAAAGAGAACCAACAGGAGAATTTTCTTCCGTCAAAATTTGTCAGAAAACCACGTTTTATGGAAATCCCGCATCGTGAGAAATTATCTTATTTTTCCTAATCAACATGTTGTAACACGAAATGCTTTGGTTTTGCCTGTATGCCTAAGCGTGTACCCTCAAAAGAGAAGGCACAGGAGAGTTTTCTCTCGAAAGAATATGTAAGAATACCACGTTATAAGAAAATACAATGTTGCAGAGTAAAGACAAATACGTACGTATTGGAAACACTTTACGAGAAGAAATAAAGCATCATACAAAATTAGCTTGTATCTCCTAAACAACACGTTGCAACTCGAAAGGTTTTGGTGTGGCGTGTACGTCTAAATGTGTAGCCTCAAAAGAGAACCAACAGCAGAATTTTCTTTTGTCAAACTTTTTCAGAAAACCACGTTTTAAGGATATCCCGCATCGTGCAAAATTATCTTATTTTTCCTTATCAACACGTTGTAACACGAAATGCTTGGATTTTGCCTGTATGTCTAAGCATGTAGCCTCAAAAGAGAAGGCACAGGAGAGTTTTCTGTCGAAAGAATATGTAAGAATACCACGTTATAAGGAAATACAGTGTTGCAGAGTAAAGACAAATACATACGTATTGGAAACACTTTACGAGAAGAAATAAAGCATACTACAAAATTAGCTTTTATCTCCTAAACAACAAGTTGTAACTCGAAAAGTTTTGGTGTGGCGTGTACGTCTAAACGTGTAGCCTCAAAAGAGAACCCACAGGAGAATTTTCTCTCGTCAAAATTTTTCAGAAAAGCACGTTTTAAGGAAATCCAGCATCGTGTGAAACGATCTTGTTTTTCCGAAACAACACGTCGAAACTCGAAAAGCTTTGGTATTGCGTGTATGGGTAAGCGTGTAGCCTCAAAAGAGTAGGCACAGGAGAATTATCTCTCGAATGAATATGTAAGCATACCACGTTAAAAGGAAATACAGTGTTGCAGAGTAAAGACAAATACGTACTTATTGGAAACACTTTAAGAGAAGAAATAACGCATCGTACAAAATTAGCTTGTATCTCCTAATCAACACGTTGTAACTCGAAAAGATTTGGTGTGGAGTGTACGTCTAAACGTGTAGCCTCAAAAGAGAACCCACAGGAGAATTTTCTTTCGTCAAAATTTGTCAGAAAACCAAGTTTGGAGAAAATCCCGCATCGTGGGAAATTATCCTGTTTTTCCTAAACAACACGTCGTAACTCGAAAAGCTTTCGTGTTGCGTGTCTGTCTAAGTGTGTAGCCTCAAAAGAGAAGGCACAGGAGAGTTTTCTCTCGAAAGAATATGCAAGAATAATACGTTATAAGGAAATACAGTGTTGCAGAGTAAAGACAAATACGTACTTATTGGAAACACTTTACGAGAAGAAATAGCGCATCGCAAAAATTAGATTGTATCTCCTAAACAACACGTTGTAACTCGAAAATATTTGGTGTGACGTGTACTTCTAAACGTGTAGCCTCAAAAGAGAAGCCAAGGAGAATTTTCTTTCGTCAAAATTTGTCAGAAATCCACGTTTTAAGGAAATCCCGCATAGTGCGAAATTATCTTTTTTTTCCTAAACAGCATGTTGTAACTCGAAAAGCTTTGGTGTTGCGTGTATGTCTAAGCGTGTAGCCTCAAAATAGAACACTCAGGAGAGTTTTCTCTCGAAAGAATATGTAAGAATACCACCTTATAAGGAAATACAGTGTTGCAGAGTAAAGACAAATACGTACCTATTGGAAACACTTTACGAAGTGAAATAACGCATCTTAAAAAAATTAGCTTGTATCTCCTAAACAGCACGTTGTAACTCGAAAAGCTTTGGTGTTGCGTGTAGCTTTTCGAGTTACAACGTGTTGTTTAGGAAAAACAAGATAATTTCGCACGATGCGGGATTTCATTAATACGTGGTTTTCTGACAAATTTTGACCAAAGAAAATTCTCCTATGACTTCTCTTTTCAGGCTACACGTTTAGACGTACAGGCCACACCAAATCTTTTTAAGTTACAACGTGTTGTTTAGGAGATACAAGCTAATTTTGTACGATGCGTTATTTCTTCTCGTAAAGTTTTTCCAATACATAACTATTTGTCTTTACTCTGCAACACTGTATTTCCTAATAACGTGGTATTCTTACATATTCTTTCGAGAAAAAACTCTCCTTTGCGTTCTCCTTTGAGGCTACACGCTTACACATACACGCAACACCAAAGCTTTTCTAGTTACAACGTGTTGTTTAGGAGATACAAGCTAATTTCTTACGATGCGTTATTTCTTCTCGTAAAGTTTTTCCAAGACATAAGTATTTGTCTTTACTCTGCAACACTGTATTTCCTAATAACGTGGTATTCTTACATATTCTTTCGAGAAAAAACTCTCCTTTGCGTTCTCTTTTGAGGCTATACGCTTAGACATACACGCAGCACCAAAGCTTTTCAAGTTACAATGTGTTGTTTAGGAAAAACAAGATAATTTCGCACAATGCGGGATTTCCTTAAAACGTGGTTTTCTGACAAAATTTAACGAACAAAAATTCTCCTGTGGGTTCTCTTTTGAGGCTACATGTTTAGACATACACACCACACCAAATCTTTCCGAGTTATATCGTGTTGTTTAGGAGATACATACTAATTTTGTACGATGCCTTATTTCTTCTCCTAAAGTTTAAGTGTTTCCAATAAGTACGTATTTGTCTTTACTCTGCAACACTGTATTTCCTTATAACGTGGTATTCTTACATATTCTTTCGAGAGAAAACTCTCCTGTGCATTCTCTTTTGAGGCTACACGCTTAGACATACACGCAACACCAAAGCTTTTCGAGTTAAAACGTTTGGTTTAGAAAAAACAAGATAATTTCGCACTATGAGGGATTTCCTTAATACGTGGTTTTCTGATATATTTTGACGAAAGAAAATTCTCCTATGGGTTCTCTTTTCAGGCTACACGTTTAGACGTACAGGCCACACCAAATCTTTTTAAGTTACAACGTGTTGTTTAGGAGATACAGGCTAATTTCTTACGATGCGTTATTTCTTCTCGTAAAGTTTTTTCCAATACATAAGTATTTGTCTTTACTCTGCAACACTGTATTTCCTAATAACGTGGTATTCTTACACATTCTTTCGAGAAAAAACTCTCCTTTGCGTTCTCTTTTGAGGCTACACGCTTAGACATACACGCAACACCAAAGCTTTTCGAGTTACAACGTGTTGTTTAGGAAAAACAAGATAATTTCGCACGATGCGGGATTTCCTTAAAACGTGGTTTTCTGACAAATTTTGACGAAAGAAAATACTCCTGTGGGTTCTCTTTTGAGGCTACACATTTAGACGTACATGCCACACCAAATCATTTCGAGTTACAACGTGTTGTTTAGGAGAAACAAGCTAATTTTTTACGATGCGTTATTTCTTCTCATAAAGTTTTAGTGTTTCCATTACGTACATATTTGCCTTTACTCTGCAACACTGTATTTCCTTATAACGTGGTATTCTTGCATATTCTTTCGAGAGAAAACTCTCCTGTGCGTTCTCCTTTGAGGCTACATGCTTAGACATTCACGCAACACCAAAGCTTTTTGATTTACAACGTGTTGTTTAGGAAAAACAAGATAATTTCGCAAGATGCGGGATTTCCTTAAAACGTGGTTTTCTGACAAATTTTGACGAAATAAAACGCTCCTGTGGGTACTCTTTTGAGGCTACACGTTGAGACGTGCACCCCACACCAAATCTTTTTGAGTTACAACGAGTTGTTTAGGACATACAAGCTAATTTTGCCAGATGCGTTATTTCTCTCATAAAGTGTTTCCAATACGTACGTATTTGTCTTTACTCTACAACACTGTATTTCCTTATAACGTGGTATCCTTACATATTCTTTCGAGAGAAAACTCTCCTGTGCGTTCTCTTTTGAGGCTACACGCTTAGACATACACGCAACACCAAAGCTTTCGAGTTACAACGTGTTGTTTAGGAAAAACAAGATAATTTCGCAAGATGCGGGATTTCCTTAAAACGTGGTTTTCTGACAAATTTTGACGAAAGAAAATTATCCTGTGGGTTCTCTTTTGAGGCTACAAGTTTAGACGTACACACCACACCAAATCTTTTCAAGTTATAACGTGTTGTTTAGGAGATACAAACTAATTTTGTAAGATGCCTTATTTCTTCTCGTAAAGTTTAAGTTTTTCCAATAAGTACGTATTTGTCTTTACTCTGCAGCACTGTATTTCCTTATAACGTGGTATTCTTACATATTCTTTCGAGAGAAAACTCTCCTGGGCATTCTCTTTGGGGTTACAGGCTTAGACATACACGCAACACCAAAGCTTTTCGAGTTAAAATGTTTTGTTTAGGAAAAACAAGATAATTTCGCACGATGCGGAATTTCCTTAATACGTGGTTTTCTGACAAATTTTGACCAAAGAAAATTCTCCTATGGGTTCTCTTTTGAGGCTACACGTTTAGACGTACAGGCCACACCAAATCTTTTTAAGTTACAACGTGTTGTTTAGGAGATACAAGCTAATTTTGTACGATGCGTAATTTCTTCTCTTAAGTTTAAGTTTTTCCTATAAGTACGTATTTGTCTTTACTCTGCAACACTGTATTTCCTTATAACGTGGTATTCTTACATATTCTTTCGAGAAAAAACTCTCCTTTGCGTTCTCTTTTGAGGCTACACGCTTAGACATACACGCAACACCAAAGCTTTTCGAGTTACAACGTGTTGTTTCGGAAAAACAAGATAATTTCGCACGATGCGGGATTTCCTTAAAATGTGGTTTTCTGACAAATTTTGACGAAAGAAAATACTCCTGTGGGTTCTCTTTTGAGGCTACACATTTAGACGTACACGCCACACCAAATCTTTTCGATTTACAACGTGTTGTTTAGGAGAAACAAGCTAATTTTTTACGATGCGTTATTTCTTCTCATAAAGTTTAAGTGTTTCCATTACGTACATATTTGCCTTTACTCTGCAACACTGTATTTCCTTATAACGTGGTATTCTTGCATATTCTTTCGAGAGAAAACTCTCCTGTGCATTCTCCTTTGAGGCTACATGCTTAGACATTCACGCAACACCAAATCTTTTCGAGTTACAACGTGTTGTTTAGGAGATACAAGCTAATTTTTTTACGGTGCGTTATTTCTTCTCATTAAGTTTTAAGTGTTTCCATTACGTACATATTTGCCTTTACTCTGCAACACTGTATTTCCTTATAACGTGGTATTTTGTATATTCTTTCGAGAGAAAACTCTCCGGTGCGTTCCCCTTTGAGGCTACATGCTTAGACATACACGCAACACCAAAGCTTTTCGAGTTATAACGTGTTTTTTAGGAAAAACAAGATAATTTCACACGATGCGGGATTTCCTTAAAACGTGGTTTTCTGACAAATTTTGACGAAAGAAAATTATCCTGTGGGTTCTCTTTTTAGGCTACACGTTTAGACGTACACACCACACCAAATCTTTTCGAGTTATAACATGTTGTTTAGGAGATACAAACTAATTTTGTAAGATGCCTTATTTCTTCTCGTAAAGTTTAAGTTTTTCCAATAAGTACGTATTTGTCTTTACTCTGCAACACTGTATTTCCTTATAATGTGGTATTCTTACATATTCTTTCGAGAGAAAACTCTCCTGTGCGTTCTCTTTTGAGGCTATACGCTTTGACATACACGCAACACCAAAGTTTTTCGAGTTACAATGTGTTGTTTAGGAAAAACAAGATAATTTAGCATGATGCGGGATTTCCTTAAAACGTGGTTTTCTGACAAATTTTGACGAAAGAAAATACTCCTGTGGGTTCTCTTTTGAGGCTACACATTTAGACGTGCCCGAGACACTAAATTTTGTCGAGTTACAACGTGTTGTTTAGGAGATACAAGCTAATTTTTTTACGATGCATTATTTCTTCTCATAAAGTTTAAACTGTTTCCATTATGTAAATATTTGGCTTTACTCTGCAACACTGTATTTCCTTATAACGAGGTATTCTTGCATATTCTTTCGAGAGAAAACTCTCCTGTACGGTCTCCTTTGAGGTTACATGCTTAGACATACACTCAACACCAAAGCTTTTCGAGTTACAACATGTTGTTTAGGAAAAACAACATAATTTCGCACGATGCGGGATTTCCTTAAAACGTGGTTTTCTGACAAATTTTGACCAAATAAAACTCTCCTGTGTGTACTCTTTTGAGGCTACACGTTTAGACGTACACGCCACACCAAATCTTTTCGAGTTACAACCTGTTGTTTAGGAGATACAAGCAAATTTTTTACGATGCGTTATTTCTTCTCGTAAAGTGTTTCCAATAGGTACGTATTTGTCTTTACTCTGCAACACGGTATTTCCTTAATACGTGGATTTCTTACATATTCTTTCGAGAGAAAACTCTCCTGTGCGTTCTCTTTTGAGGGTACACGCTTAAACATACACGCAACACCAAAGCTTTTCGAGTTACAATGTGTTGTTTATGAAGAAGAAGATAATTTCTCACGATGCGGGATTTCCTTAAAACGTGGTTGTCTGACAAATTTTGACGAACGAAAATTGTCCTGTGGTTCTCTTTTGAGGCTACACCTTTAGACGTACACGCCACACCAAATCTTTTCGAGTTACAACGTGTTGTTTAGGAGATACAAGCTAATTTTGTACGATGCTTTATTTTATCTAGTAAAGTTTAAGGGTTTCCAATACGTAAGTATTTGTCTTTATTCTGCAACACTGTACTTCCTTATAACGTGGTATTCTCACATATTCTTTCGAGAGAAAACTCTCCTGTGTGTTCTCTTTTGAGGCTACACGCTTAGACATACACGCATCACCAAAGATTTTCGAGTTACTACGTGTTGTTTAGGAAAAACAAGATAATTTCGCACGATGCTGGATTTCCTTAAAACGTGCTTTTCTGAAACTTTGACGAAAGAAAATTCTCCTATGGGTTCTCTTTTGAGGCTACAAGTTTAGACGTACACGCCACACCAAATCTTTTCGAGTTACAAAGTGTTGTTTAGGAGATACGAGCTAAGTTTGTACGATGCTTTATTTCATCTCGTAAAGTTTAAGGGTTTCCAATAAGTACATATTTTTCTTTACTCTGCAACACTGTATTTCCTTATAACGTGGTATTCTTACATATTCTTTTGAGAGAAAACTCCCCAGTGTGTTCTCTTTTAAGGCTACACGCTGAGACATACACGCAACACCAAAGGTTTTCGAGTTACAACGTGTTGTTTAGGAAAAACAAGATAATTTCGCACGATGTAGGATTTCCATAATACGTGGTTTTGTGACAAATTTGACCAAAGAAAATTCTCCTGTGTGTTCTCTTTTTGAGGCTACACGTTTAGACGTACCTGCCACACCAAACATTTTCGAGTTACAACGTGTTGTTTAGGAGATACAAGCTAATTTTTTATGATGCGTTATTTCTTCACGTAAAGTGTTTCCAATACGTACGTATTTGTCTTTACTCTGCAACACTGTATTTCCTTATAACCTGGTATTCTTACTTATTCTTTTGAGTGAAAACTCTCCTGTGTGTTCTCTTTTGAGGCTACACACTGAGACATACACGCAACACCCAAGCTTTTTGAGTTACAACGTGTTGTTTAGGAAAAACAAGATAATTACGCAGGATGCGGGATTTCGTTAATACCTTGTTTTCTGACCAATTTTGACGAAACAAAATTCTCCAGTCGGTTCTCTTTTGAGGCTAAACTTTTAGACATTTTCTTAAAATGTGACTTTCTGACAAATTTTGACAAAAGAAAATTCTCCTGTGGTTTCTCTTTTGATGCTACACGTTAGACGTACACGCCACACCAAATCCTTTCTAGTTAGCACGTGTTGTTTAGGAGATACAAGCTAATTTTGTATGATGCGTTATTTCTTCTCATAAAGTGTTTCCAATACGTACCTATTTGTCTTTACTCTGCAACACTGTATTTCCTTATAACGTGGTATTCTTACATATTCTTTTGAGAGAAAACTCTCCTGTGCGTTCTCTTTTGAGGCTACACGATTAGACATACACGCAACACCAAAGCTTTCCGAGTTACAACGTGTTGTTTAGGAAAAACAAGATAATTTCCCACGATGCGAGATTTCCTTAAAACATGGTTTCTGACAAATTTTGATGAAAAAAAATTCTCCTGTGTGTTCTCTTTTGAGGTTACACATTTAGACGTACACGTCACACCAAATCTTTTCGAGTTACAACTTGTTGTTTAGGAGATACAAGCTAATTTTGTATGATGCGTTATTTATTCTAGTAAAGTGTTTCCAATATGTACTTATTTGTCATTACTCTGCAAAATTGTATTTCCTTATAACGTGGTATTCTTTCATATTCCTTCGAGAGAAAACTCTCCTGTGCCTTCTCTTTTGAGGCTACACGTTTAGACGTACACGCCACACCAAATCTTTTCGAGTTACAACGTGTTGTTTAGGAGATACAAGCTAATTTTGCACGATGCGTTAATTCTTCTCTTAAAGTGTTTCCAATATGTAAGTATTTGTCTTTACTCTGCAACACTGTATTTCCTTATAACGTGGTATTCTTACATATTCTTTCTAGAGAAAACTATCCTGTGCGTTCCCTTTTGAGGTTACACACTTAGACATACAGGCAACACCAAACGTTTTCGAGTTACAACGTGTTGTTTATGAAAACCAAGATAATTTCGCACTATACAGGATTTCCTTAAAACGTGATTTTCTGACAAATTTTGACGAAAGAAAATTCTCCTGTGGGTTCTCTGTTGAGGCTACATGTTTCGACGTACACTCCAAACCAAATCTTGTCGAGTTACAACGTGTTGTTTAGGAGATACAAGCTAATATTGTATGATGCGTTATTTCTTCTCCTAAAGTGTTTCCAATACGTACGTATTTGTCTTTACACTGCAACACTGTATTTCCTTATAACGTTGTATTCTTACATGTTCTTTCGAGAGAAAACTCTCTTGTGCATTGTCTTTAGAGGCAACATGCTCAGACATACACGCAACACCAAAGCTTTTCGAGATACAACGTGTTGTTTAGGAAAAACAAGATAATTTTGCAAGATGCGGGATTTCCTTAAAACGTGGTTTTTTGACACATTTTGAAGAAAGAAAATTCTCCTGTGGTTTCTCTTTTGAGGCTACACGTGTAGACGTACGAGCCACACCAAATATTTTCGAGTTACAACGTGTTGTTTAGGAGATACAAGCAAATATTGTACGATGCATTATTTCTTCCCTAAAGTGTTTCCAATATGTACCTATTTGTCTTTACTCTGCAACACTGTATTTTCTTATAACGTGGTATTCTTACATATTCTTTCTAGGGAAAACTCTGCTGTGCATTCTCTTTTGAGGCTACACGCTTAGACAAACACGCAACGCCAAAGCTTTTCGAGTTACAACGTGTTGTTTAGGAAAAACAAGATAATTTCGCAGGATGCGAGATTTCCATAAAACGTGGTTTTCTGACAAATTTTGACGAAAGAAAGTTCTCCTGTGGGTTCTCTTTTGAGGCAACACGTGTAGAGGTACGAGCCACACCAAATCTTTTCGAATTATAACCTGTTGTTTAGGAGATACAAGCTAATTTTGTATTATGCTTTATTTCCTCTCCTAAAGTGTTTCCAATACGTTCGTAGTTGTCTTTACTCTGCAACACTGTATTTCCTTATTATGTGGTATTCTTACATATTCTTTCGAGAGAAAACTCTCCTGTGCATTCTCTTTTGAGGCTACACGCTTAGACATACACGCAACACCAAAGCTTTTCGTGTTGCAATGTGTTGTTTAGGAAAAACAAGATAATTTTTCACGATGCGATATTTCCTTAAAACGTGGTTTCTGACAAATTTTGATGAAAGTAAATTCTCCTGTGGGTTCTCGTTTGAGGCTACACTTTTAGACGTACACGTCACACCGAATCTTTTCGAGTTACAACGTGTTGTTTAGGAGATACAAGCTAATTTTGTACGATGCATTATTTCTTTTTGTAAAGTGTTTCCAATATATACTTATTTGTCTTTACTCTGCAACACTGTATTTCCTCATAAAGTGGTATTCTTACATATTCTTTCGAGAGAAAACTCTCCTGTGCCTTCTCTTTTGAGGCTCCACCCTTACACATACACGCAATAACAATGCTTTTGGAGTTACAACATTTTGTTTAGAAAAAAGAAGATGATTTCGCATGATGCGGCATATCCATAAAATGTGGTTTTCTGAAAAAAATTGACGAAAGAAAATTCTCCTGTGGGTTCTCTTTTGAGGCTACACGTTAAGATGTACACGCCGCACCAAATATTTTCGAGTTACAACGTTTTGTTTAGGAGATACAAGCTAATTTTGTACGATGCATTACTTCTTCTCATAAAGTGTTTCCAATATGTATGTATTTGTCTTTACTCTGCAACACTGTATTTCCTTATAACGTGGTACTCTTACATATTCTTTCGAGAGAAAACTATCCTGTGCGTTCCCTTTTGAGGCTACACACTGAGACATACAGACAACACTAAAGCTTTTCGAGTTACAACGTGTTGTTTACGAAAAACAAGATAATTTCGCACGATGCAGGTTTTCCTTAAAACGTGGTTTTCTGACAAATTTTGAAGAAAGAAAATTCTCCTGTCGGTTCTCCTTTGAGGCTACACGTTTAGACGTACATGCCACACCAAATCCTTTCGAGTTACCACGTGTTGTTTAGGAGATACACGCTAATTTTGTACGATGCATTATTTCTTCTCCTAAAGTGTTTCCAATATGTACGTATTTGTCTTTACTCTGCAACACTGTATTTCCTTATAACGTTGTATTCTTACAGGTTCTTTCGAGAGAAAACTCTCTTGTGCATTGTCTTTAGAGGAAACATGCTCAGACATACACGCAACAAAAACACTTTTCGAGTTACAACGTGTTGTTTAGGAAAAACAAGATAATTTTGCACGATGCGGGATTTCCTTAAAACGGGGTTTTTTGACACATTTTGACGAAAGAAAATTCTCCTGTGGTTTCTGTTTTGAGGCTACACGTGTAGACGTACGAGCCACACCAAATATTGTCGAGTTACAACGTGTTGTTTAGGAGATACAAGCAAATATTGTACGATGCGTTATTTCTTCCCTAAAGTGTTTCCAATATGTACTTATTTGTCTTTACTCTGCAACACTGTATTTTCTTATAACGTGGTATTCTTACATATTCTTTCTAGGGAAAACTCTCCTGTGCATTCTCTTTTGAGGCTACACGCTTAGACAAACAAGGAACACCAAAGCTTTTCGAGTTACAACGTGTTGTTTAGGAAAAACAAGATAATTTCGCAGGATGCGAGATTTCCATAAAACGTGGATTTCTGACAAATTTTGACGAAAGAAAGTTCTCCTGGGGGTTCTCTTTTGAGGCTACACGTGTAGAGGTACGAGCCACACCAAATCTTTTCGAGTTAAAACCTGTTGTTTAGGAGATACAAGCTAATTTTGTATTATGCTTTATTTCTTCTCTTAAAGTGTTTCCAATACGTACGTATTTGTCTTTACTCTGCAACACTGTATTTCCTTATAACGTGGTATTCTTACATATTCTTTCGAGAGAAAACTCTCCTGTGCATTCTCTTTTGAGGCTACACACTTAGACATACACGCAACACCAAAGCTTTTCGAGTTACAA
Organism: Apodemus sylvaticus; assembly: GCF_947179515.1. Taxonomy (NCBI): domain Eukaryota; kingdom Metazoa; phylum Chordata; class Mammalia; order Rodentia; family Muridae; genus Apodemus; species Apodemus sylvaticus. Next base: position 265,768 of record NW_026263424.1, read on the forward strand.
CTTGTTGTTTAGGAAAAACAAGATAATTTCGCACGATGCGAGATTTCCTTAAAACGTGGTTTCTGACAAATTTTGATGAAAGAATATTCTCCTGTCGGTTCTCGTTTGAGGCTACACTTTTAGACGTACATGTCACACCAAATCTTTTCGAGTTACAACGTGTTGTTTAGGAGATACAAGCTACTTTTTTAAGATGCGTTATTTCTTCTCGTAAAGTGTTTCCAATATGTACTTATTTGTCTTTACTCTGCAAAATTGTATTTCCTTTTAACGTGGTATTCTTACATATTCTTTCGAGAGAAAAGTCTCCTGTGCCTTCTCTTTGGAGGCTCCACGCTTACACATACACGCAACACCAAAGCTTTTCGAGTTACAACATGTTGTTTAGGAAAAAGATGATTTCGTACGATGAGGGATTTCCTTAAAACGTGGTTTTCTGAAAAATTTTGAAGGAAGAAAATTCTCCTGTGGGTTCTCTTTTGATGCTACACATTTACACGTACATGCCACACCAAATCTTTTCGAGGTACAACCTTTTGTTTAGGAGATACAAGCTAATTTTCTACGATGTGTTCTTTTCGTAAAGTGTTTCCAATACATACATATTTGTCTTTACTCTGCAACATTGTATTTCCTTATAACGTGGCATTCTTACATATTCTTTCGAGAGAAAACTATCCTGTGCGTTCCCTTTTGAGGCTACACACTGAGACATACAGGCAACACCAAACCTTTTCGAGTTACAACGTGTTGTTTATGAAAAACAAGATAATTTCGCACGATGCAGGATTTCCATAAAACGTGGTTTTCTGACAAATTTTGAAGAAAGAAAATTCTCCTGTCGGTTCTCTTTTGAGGCTACACGTTTAGACGCACACGCCACACCAAATCCTTTCGAGTTACCACGTGTTGTTTAGGAGATACACGCTAATTTTGTACGATGCGTTATTTCTTCTCGTAAAGTGTTTCCAATATGTACGTATTTGTCTTTACTCTGCAACACTGTATTTCCTTATAACGTTGTATTCTTACATGTTCTTTCGAGAGAAAACTCTCTTGTGCATTGTCTTTAGAGGCAACATGCTCAGACATACACGCAACACCAAAGCTTTTCGAGATACAACGTGTTGTTTAGGAAAAACAAGATAATTTTGCAAGATGCGGGATTTCCTTAAAACGTGGTTTTTTGACACATTTTGAAGAAAGAAAATTCTCCTGTGGTTTCTCTTTTGAGGCTACACGTGTAGACGTACGAGCCACACCAAATATTTTCGAGTTACAACGTGTTGTTTAGGAGATACAAGCAAATATTGTACGATGCATTATTTCTTCCCTAAAGTGTTTCCAATATGTACCTATTTGTCTTTACTCTGCAACACTGTATTTTCTTATAACGTGGTATTCTTACATATTCTTTCTAGGGAAAACTCTGCTGTGCATTCTCTTTTGAGGCTACACGCTTAGACAAACACGCAACGCCAAAGCTTTTCGAGTTACAACGTGTTGTTTAGGAAAAACAAGATAATTTCGCAGGATGCGAGATTTCCATAAAACGTGGTTTTCTGACAAATTTTGACGAAAGAAAGTTCTCCTGTGGGTTCTCTTTTGAGGCAACACGTGTAGAGGTACGAGCCACACCAAATCTTTTCGAATTATAACCTGTTGTTTAGGAGATACAAGCTAATTTTGTATTATGCTTTATTTCCTCTCCTAAAGTGTTTCCAATACGTTCGTAGTTGTCTTTACTCTGCAACACTGTATTTCCTTATTATGTGGTATTCTTACATATTCTTTCGAGAGAAAACTCTCCTGTGCATTCTCTTTTGAGGCTACACGCTTAGACATACACGCAACACCAAAGCTTTTCGTGTTGCAATGTGTTGTTTAGGAAAAACAAGATAATTTTTCACGATGCGATATTTCCTTAAAACGTGGTTTCTGACAAATTTTGATGAAAGTAAATTCTCCTGTGGGTTCTCGTTTGAGGCTACACTTTTAGACGTACACGTCACACCGAATCTTTTCGAGTTACAACGTGTTGTTTAGGAGATACAAGCTAATTTTGTACGATGCATTATTTCTTTTTGTAAAGTGTTTCCAATATATACTTATTTGTCTTTACTCTGCAACACTGTATTTCCTCATAAAGTGGTATTCTTACATATTCTTTCGAGAGAAAACTCTCCTGTGCCTTCTCTTTTGAGGCTCCACCCTTACACATACACGCAATAACAATGCTTTTGGAGTTACAACATTTTGTTTAGAAAAAAGAAGATGATTTCGCATGATGCGGCATATCCATAAAATGTGGTTTTCTGAAAAAAATTGACGAAAGAAAATTCTCCTGTGGGTTCTCTTTTGAGGCTACACGTTAAGATGTACACGCCGCACCAAATATTTTCGAGTTACAACGTTTTGTTTAGGAGATACAAGCTAATTTTGTACGATGCATTACTTCTTCTCATAAAGTGTTTCCAATATGTATGTATTTGTCTTTACTCTGCAACACTGTATTTCCTTATAACGTGGTACTCTTACATATTCTTTCGAGAGAAAACTATCCTGTGCATTCCCTTTTGAGGCTACACACTGAGACATACAGACAACACTAAAGCTTTTCGAGTTACAACGTGTTGTTTACGAAAAACAAGATAATTTCGCACGATGCAGGTTTTCCTTAAAACGTGGTTTTCTGACAAATTTTGAAGAAAGAAAATTCTCCTGTCGGTTCTCCTTTGAGGCTACACGTTTAGACGTACATGCCACACCAAATCCTTTCGAGTTACCACGTGTTGTTTAGGAGATACACGCTAATTTTGTACGATGCATTATTTCTTCTCCTAAAGTGTTTCCAATATGTACGTATTTGTCTTTACTCTGCAACACTGTATTTCCTTATAACGTTGTATTCTTACAGGTTCTTTCGAGAGAAAACTCTCTTGTGCATTGTCTTTAGAGGAAACATGCTCAGACATACACGCAACAAAAACACTTTTCGAGTTACAACGTGTTGTTTAGGAAAAACAAGATAATTTTGCACGATGCGGGATTTCCTTAAAACGGGGTTTTTTGACACATTTTGACGAAAGAAAATTCTCCTGTGGTTTCTGTTTTGAGGCTACACGTGTAGACGTACGAGCCACACCAAATATTGTCGAGTTACAACGTGTTGTTTAGGAGATACAAGCAAATATTGTACGATGCGTTATTTCTTCCCTAAAGTGTTTCCAATATGTACTTATTTGTCTTTACTCTGCAACACTGTATTTTCTTATAACGTGGTATTCTTACATATTCTTTCTAGGGAAAACTCTCCTGTGCATTCTCTTTTGAGGCTACACGCTTAGACAAACAAGGAACACCAAAGCTTTTCGAGTTACAACGTGTTGTTTAGGAAAAACAAGATAATTTCGCAGGATGCGAGATTTCCATAAAACGTGGATTTCTGACAAATTTTGACGAAAGAAAGTTCTCCTGGGGGTTCTCTTTTGAGGCTACACGTGTAGAGGTACGAGCCACACCAAATCTTTTCGAGTTAAAACCTGTTGTTTAGGAGATACAAGCTAATTTTGTATTATGCTTTATTTCTTCTCTTAAAGTGTTTCCAATACGTACGTATTTGTCTTTACTCTGCAACACTGTATTTCCTTATAACGTGGTATTCTTACATATTCTTTCGAGAGAAAACTCTCCTGTGCATTCTCTTTTGAGGCTACACACTTAGACATACACGCAACACCAAAGCTTTTCGAGTTACAACTTGTTGTTTAGGAAAAACAAGATAATTTCGCACGATGCGAGATTTCCTTAAAACGTGGTTTCTGACAAATTTTGATGAAAGAATATTCTCCTGTCGGTTCTCGTTTGAGGCTACACTTTTAGACGTACATGTCACACCAAATCTTTTCGAGTTACAACGTGTTGTTTAGGAGATACAAGCTACTTTTTTAAGATGCGTTATTTCTTCTCGTAAAGTGTTTCCAATATGTACTTATTTGTCTTTACTCTGCAAAATTGTATTTCCTTTTAACGTGGTATTCTTACATATTCTTTCGAGAGAAAAGTCTCCTGTGCCTTCTCTTTGGAGGCTCCACGCTTACACATACACGCAACACCAAAGCTTTTCGAGTTACAACATGTTGTTTAGGAAAAAGATGATTTCGTACGATGAGGGATTTCCTTAAAACGTGGTTTTCTGAAAAATTTTGAAGGAAGAAAATTCTCCTGTGGGTTCTCTTTTGATGCTACACATTTACACGTACATGCCACACCAAATCTTTTCGAGGTACAACCTTTTGTTTAGGAGATACAAGCTAATTTTCTACGATGTGTTCTTTTCGTAAAGTGTTTCCAATACATACATATTTGTCTTTACTCTGCAACATTGTATTTCCTTATAACGTGGCATTCTTACATATTCTTTCGAGAGAAAACTATCCTGTGCGTTCCCTTTTGAGGCTACACACTGAGACATACAGGCAACACCAAACCTTTTCGAGTTACAACGTGTTGTTTATGAAAAACAAGATAATTTCGCACGATGCAGGATTTCCATAAAACGTGGTTTTCTGACAAATTTTGAAGAAAGAAAATTCTCCTGTCGGTTCTCTTTTGAGGCTACACGTTTAGACGCACACGCCACACCAAATCCTTTCGAGTTACCACGTGTTGTTTAGGAGATACACGCTAATTTTGTACGATGCGTTATTTCTTCTCGTAAAGTGTTTCCAATATGTACGTATTTGTCTTTACTCTGCAACACTGTATTTCCTTATAACGTTGTATTCTTACATGTTCTTTCGAGAGAAAACTCTCTTGTGCATTGTCTTTAGAGGCAACATGCTCAGACATACACGCAACACCAAAGCTTTTCGAGATACAACGTGTTGTTTAGGAAAAACAAGATAATTTTGCAAGATGCGGGATTTCCTTAAAACGTGGTTTTTTGACACATTTTGAAGAAAGAAAATTCTCCTGTGGTTTCTCTTTTGAGGCTACACGTGTAGACGTACGAGCCACACCAAATATTTTCGAGTTACAACGTGTTGTTTAGGAGATACAAGCAAATATTGTACGATGCATTATTTCTTCCCTAAAGTGTTTCCAATATGTACCTATTTGTCTTTACTCTGCAACACTGTATTTTCTTATAACGTGGTATTCTTACATATTCTTTCTAGGGAAAACTCTGCTGTGCATTCTCTTTTGAGGCTACACGCTTAGACAAACACGCAACGCCAAAGCTTTTCGAGTTACAACGTGTTGTTTAGGAAAAACAAGATAATTTCGCAGGATGCGAGATTTCCATAAAACGTGGTTTTCTGACAAATTTTGACGAAAGAAAGTTCTCCTGTGGGTTCTCTTTTGAGGCAACACGTGTAGAGGTACGAGCCACACCAAATCTTTTCGAATTATAACCTGTTGTTTAGGAGATACAAGCTAATTTTGTATTATGCTTTATTTCCTCTCCTAAAGTGTTTCCAATACGTTCGTAGTTGTCTTTACTCTGCAACACTGTATTTCCTTATTATGTGGTATTCTTACATATTCTTTCGAGAGAAAACTCTCCTGTGCATTCTCTTTTGAGGCTACACGCTTAGACATACACGCAACACCAAAGCTTTTCGTGTTGCAATGTGTTGTTTAGGAAAAACAAGATAATTTTTCACGATGCGATATTTCCTTAAAACGTGGTTTCTGACAAATTTTGATGAAAGTAAATTCTCCTGTGGGTTCTCGTTTGAGGCTACACTTTTAGACGTACACGTCACACCGAATCTTTTCGAGTTACAACGTGTTGTTTAGGAGATACAAGCTAATTTTGTACGATGCATTATTTCTTTTTGTAAAGTGTTTCCAATATATACTTATTTGTCTTTACTCTGCAACACTGTATTTCCTCATAAAGTGGTATTCTTACATATTCTTTCGAGAGAAAACTCTCCTGTGCCTTCTCTTTTGAGGCTCCACCCTTACACATACACGCAATAACAATGCTTTTGGAGTTACAACATTTTGTTTAGAAAAAAGAAGATGATTTCGCATGATGCGGCATATCCATAAAATGTGGTTTTCTGAAAAAAATTGACGAAAGAAAATTCTCCTGTGGGTTCTCTTTTGAGGCTACACGTTAAGATGTACACGCCGCACCAAATATTTTCGAGTTACAACGTTTTGTTTAGGAGATACAAGCTAATTTTGTACGATGCATTACTTCTTCTCATAAAGTGTTTCCAATATGTATGTATTTGTCTTTACTCTGCAACACTGTATTTCCTTATAACGTGGTACTCTTACATATTCTTTCGAGAGAAAACTATCCTGTGCATTCCCTTTTGAGGCTACACACTGAGACATACAGACAACACTAAAGCTTTTCGAGTTACAACGTGTTGTTTACGAAAAACAAGATAATTTCGCACGATGCAGGTTTTCCTTAAAACGTGGTTTTCTGACAAATTTTGAAGAAAGAAAATTCTCCTGTCGGTTCTCCTTTGAGGCTACACGTTTAGACGTACATGCCACACCAAATCCTTTCGAGTTACCACGTGTTGTTTAGGAGATACACGCTAATTTTGTACGATGCATTATTTCTTCTCCTAAAGTGTTTCCAATATGTACGTATTTGTCTTTACTCTGCAACACTGTATTTCCTTATAACGTTGTATTCTTACAGGTTCTTTCGAGAGAAAACTCTCTTGTGCATTGTCTTTAGAGGAAACATGCTCAGACATACACGCAACAAAAACACTTTTCGAGTTACAACGTGTTGTTTAGGAAAAACAAGATAATTTTGCACGATGCGGGATTTCCTTAAAACGGGGTTTTTTGACACATTTTGACGAAAGAAAATTCTCCTGTGGTTTCTGTTTTGAGGCTACACGTGTAGACGTACGAGCCACACCAAATATTGTCGAGTTACAACGTGTTGTTTAGGAGATACAAGCAAATATTGTACGATGCGTTATTTCTTCCCTAAAGTGTTTCCAATATGTACTTATTTGTCTTTACTCTGCAACACTGTATTTTCTTATAACGTGGTATTCTTACATATTCTTTCTAGGGAAAACTCTCCTGTGCATTCTCTTTTGAGGCTACACGCTTAGACAAACAAGGAACACCAAAGCTTTTCGAGTTACAACGTGTTGTTTAGGAAAAACAAGATAATTTCGCAGGATGCGAGATTTCCATAAAACGTGGATTTCTGACAAATTTTGACGAAAGAAAGTTCTCCTGGGGGTTCTCTTTTGAGGCTACACGTGTAGAGGTACGAGCCACACCAAATCTTTTCGAGTTAAAACCTGTTGTTTAGGAGATACAAGCTAATTTTGTATTATGCTTTATTTCTTCTCTTAAAGTGTTTCCAATACGTACGTATTTGTCTTTACTCTGCAACACTGTATTTCCTTATAACGTGGTATTCTTACATATTCTTTCGAGAGAAAACTCTCCTGTGCATTCTCTTTTGAGGCTACACACTTAGACATACACGCAACACCAAAGCTTTTCGAGTTACAACTTGTTGTTTAGGAAAAACAAGATAATTTCGCACGATGCGAGATTTCCTTAAAACGTGGTTTCTGACAAATTTTGATGAAAGAATATTCTCCTGTCGGTTCTCGTTTGAGGCTACACTTTTAGACGTACATGTCACACCAAATCTTTTCGAGTTACAACGTGTTGTTTAGGAGATACAAGCTACTTTTTTAAGATGCGTTATTTCTTCTCGTAAAGTGTTTCCAATATGTACTTATTTGTCTTTACTCTGCAAAATTGTATTTCCTTTTAACGTGGTATTCTTACATATTCTTTCGAGAGAAAAGTCTCCTGTGCCTTCTCTTTGGAGGCTCCACGCTTACACATACACGCAACACCAAAGCTTTTCGAGTTACAACATGTTGTTTAGGAAAAAGATGATTTCGTACGATGAGGGATTTCCTTAAAACGTGGTTTTCTGAAAAATTTTGAAGGAAGAAAATTCTCCTGTGGGTTCTCTTTTGATGCTACACATTTACACGTACATGCCACACCAAATCTTTTCGAGGTACAACCTTTTGTTTAGGAGATACAAGCTAATTTTCTACGATGTGTTCTTTTCGTAAAGTGTTTCCAATACATACATATTTGTCTTTACTCTGCAACATTGTATTTCCTTATAACGTGGCATTCTTACATATTCTTTCGAGAGAAAACTATCCTGTGCGTTCCCTTTTGAGGCTACACACTGAGACATACAGGCAACACCAAACCTTTTCGAGTTACAACGTGTTGTTTATGAAAAACAAGATAATTTCGCACGATGCAGGATTTCCATAAAACGTGGTTTTCTGACAAATTTTGAAGAAAGAAAATTCTCCTGTCGGTTCTCTTTTGAGGCTACACGTTTAGACGCACACGCCACACCAAATCCTTTCGAGTTACCACGTGTTGTTTAGGAGATACACGCTAATTTTGTACGATGCGTTATTTCTTCTCGTAAAGTGTTTCCAATATGTACGTATTTGTCTTTACTCTGCAACACTGTATTTCCTTATAACGTTGTATTCTTACATGTTCTTTCGAGAGAAAACTCTCTTGTGCATTGTCTTTAGAGGCAACATGCTCAGACATACACGCAACACCAAAGCTTTTCGAGATACAACGTGTTGTTTAGGAAAAACAAGATAATTTTGCAAGATGCGGGATTTCCTTAAAACGTGGTTTTTTGACACATTTTGAAGAAAGAAAATTCTCCTGTGGTTTCTCTTTTGAGGCTACACGTGTAGACGTACGAGCCACACCAAATATTTTCGAGTTACAACGTGTTGTTTAGGAGATACAAGCAAATATTGTACGATGCATTATTTCTTCCCTAAAGTGTTTCCAATATGTACCTATTTGTCTTTACTCTGCAACACTGTATTTTCTTATAACGTGGTATTCTTACATATTCTTTCTAGGGAAAACTCTGCTGTGCATTCTCTTTTGAGGCTACACGCTTAGACAAACACGCAACGCCAAAGCTTTTCGAGTTACAACGTGTTGTTTAGGAAAAACAAGATAATTTCGCAGGATGCGAGATTTCCATAAAACGTGGTTTTCTGACAAATTTTGACGAAAGAAAGTTCTCCTGTGGGTTCTCTTTTGAGGCAACACGTGTAGAGGTACGAGCCACACCAAATCTTTTCGAATTATAACCTGTTGTTTAGGAGATACAAGCTAATTTTGTATTATGCTTTATTTCCTCTCCTAAAGTGTTTCCAATACGTTCGTAGTTGTCTTTACTCTGCAACACTGTATTTCCTTATTATGTGGTATTCTTACATATTCTTTCGAGAGAAAACTCTCCTGTGCATTCTCTTTTGAGGCTACACGCTTAGACATACACGCAACACCAAAGCTTTTCGTGTTGCAATGTGTTGTTTAGGAAAAACAAGATAATTTTTCACGATGCGATATTTCCTTAAAACGTGGTTTCTGACAAATTTTGATGAAAGTAAATTCTCCTGTGGGTTCTCGTTTGAGGCTACACTTTTAGACGTACACGTCACACCGAATCTTTTCGAGTTACAACGTGTTGTTTAGGAGATACAAGCTAATTTTGTACGATGCATTATTTCTTTTTGTAAAGTGTTTCCAATATATACTTATTTGTCTTTACTCTGCAACACTGTATTTCCTCATAAAGTGGTATTCTTACATATTCTTTCGAGAGAAAACTCTCCTGTGCCTTCTCTTTTGAGGCTCCACCCTTACACATACACGCAATAACAATGCTTTTGGAGTTACAACATTTTGTTTAGAAAAAAGAAGATGATTTCGCATGATGCGGCATATCCATAAAATGTGGTTTTCTGAAAAAAATTGACGAAAGAAAATTCTCCTGTGGGTTCTCTTTTGAGGCTACACGTTAAGATGTACACGCCGCACCAAATATTTTCGAGTTACAACGTTTTGTTTAGGAGATACAAGCTAATTTTGTACGATGCATTACTTCTTCTCATAAAGTGTTTCCAATATGTATGTATTTGTCTTTACTCTGCAACACTGTATTTCCTTATAACGTGGTACTCTTACATATTCTTTCGAGAGAAAACTATCCTGTGCATTCCCTTTTGAGGCTACACACTGAGACATACAGACAACACTAAAGCTTTTCGAGTTACAACGTGTTGTTTACGAAAAACAAGATAATTTCGCACGATGCAGGTTTTCCTTAAAACGTGGTTTTCTGACAAATTTTGAAGAAAGAAAATTCTCCTGTCGGTTCTCCTTTGAGGCTACACGTTTAGACGTACATGCCACACCAAATCCTTTCGAGTTACCACGTGTTGTTTAGGAGATACACGCTAATTTTGTACGATGCGTTATTTCTTCTCGTAAAGTGTTTCCAATATGTACGTATTTGTCTTTACTCTGCAACACTGTATTTCCTTATAACGTTGTATTCTTACATGTTCTTTCGAGAGAAAACTCTCTTGTGCATTGTCTTTAGAGGAAACATGCTCAGACATACACGCAACACCAAAGCTTTTCGAGTTACAATGTGTTGTTTAGGAAAAACAAGATAATTTTGCACGATGCTGCATTTCCTTAAAACGTGGTTTTTTGACAAATTTTGACGAAAGAAAATTCTACTGTGGTTTCTGTTTTGAGGCTACACGTGTAGACGTACGAGCCACACCAAATATTTTCGAGTTACAACGTGTTGTTTAGGAGATACAAGCAAATATTGTACAATGCGTTATTTCTTCCCTAAAGTGTTTCCAATATGTACTTATTTGTCTTTACTCTGCAATACTGTATTTTCTTATAACGTGGTATTCTTACATATTCTTTCTAGGGAAAACTCTCCTGTGCATTCTCTTTTGAGGCTACACGCTTAGACAAACAAGCAACGCCAAAGCTTTTCGAGTTACAACGTGTTGTTTAGGAAAAACAAGATAATTTCGCACGATGCGAGATTTCCATAAAACGTGGTTTTCTGACAAATTTTGACGAAAGAAAGTTCTCCTGTGGGTTCTCTTTTGTGGCTACGCGTGTAGAGGTACGAGCCACACCAAATCTTTTCGAGTTATAACCTGTTGTTTAGGAGATACAAGCTAATTTTGTATTATGCTTTATTTCTTCTCTTAAAGTGTTTCCAATATGTACGTATTTGTCTTTACTCTGCAACACTGTATTTCCTTATAACGTGGTATTTTTACATATTCTTTCGAGAGCAAACTCTCCTGTGCATTCTCTTTTGAGGCTACACTCTTAGACATACACGCAACACCAAAGCTTTTCGAGATAGGACTTGTTGTTTAGGAAAAACAAGATAATTTCGCACGATGCGAAATTTCCTTAAAACGTGGTTTCTGACAAATTTTGATGAAAGAATATTCTCCTGTCGGTTCTCGTTTGAGGCTACACTTTTAGACGTACATGTCACACCAAATCTTTTCGAGTTACAACGTGTTGTTTAGGAGATACAAGCTATTTTTTTACGATGCGTTATTTCTTCTCATAAAGTGTTTCCAATAAGTACTTATTTGTCTTTACTCTGCAACACTGTATTTCCTTATAACGTGGTATTCTTACATATTTTTTCGAGAGAAAACTATCCTGTATGTACCCTTTTGAAGCTACACACTTAGACATACAGGCAACACCAACGCTTTTCCAGTTACATCTTGTTTTTGAAAAACAAGATTATTTCGCACGATGAGTGATTTTCTTAAAATGTGGTTTTCTGACAAATTTTGACAAAAGAAAATTCTCCTGTGGTTTCTCTTTTGATGCTACACGTTTAGACGTACACGCCACACCAAATCCTTTCTAGTTAGCACGTGTTGTTTAGGAGATACAAGCTAATTTTGTATGATGCGTTATTTCTTCTCATAAAGTGTTTCCAATACGTACTTATTTGTCTTTACTCTGCATCACTGTATTTCCTTATAACATGGTATTCTTACATATTCTTTCGAGGGAAAACTCTCCTGTGCGTTCTCTTTTGAGGCTACATGCTTAGATATACACGCAACTCCAAAGCTTTTCAAGTTACAACGTGTTGTTTAGGAAAAACAAGATAATTTCGCACGATGCGAGATTTCCATAAAACGTGGTTTTCTGACAAATTTTGACGAAAGAAAGTTCTCCTGTTGGTTCTCTTTTGAGGCTACACATGTAGAGGTACGAGCCACACCAAATCTTTTCGAGTTACAACGTGTTGTTCAGGAGATACAAGCTAATTTTTTACGTTGCTTTATTTCTTCTCTTAAAGTGTTTCCAATACGTACCTATTTGTCTTTACTCTGCAACACTGTATTTCCTTATAACATGGTATTCTTACATATTCTTTTGAGAGAAAACTCTCCTGTGCGTTCTCTTTTGAGGCTACACGCTTAGACATACACACAACACCATAGCTTTTCGAGTAACAACGTGTTGTTTAGGAAAAACAAGATAATTTCCCACGATGCGAGATTTCCTTAAAACATGGTTTCTGACAAATTTTGATGAAAAAAATTCTCCTGTGTGTTCTCTTTTGAGGCTACACATTTAGACATACACGTCACACCAAATCTTTTCGAGTTACAACTTGTTTAGGAGATACAAGCTAATTTTGTATGATGCGTTATTTATTCTAGTAAAGTGTTTCCAATATGTACTTATTTGTCTTTACTCTGCAAAATTGTATTTCCTTATAACGTGGTATTCTTTCATATTCCTTTGAGAGAAAACTCTCCTGCGCCTTCTCTTTTGAGGCTCCACGCTTACACATACAAGCAACACCAAAGTTTTTTGAGTTACAACATGTTGTTTAGGAAAAACAAGATGATTTCGCACGATGCAGGATTTCCTTAAAACGTGGTTTTCTGAAAAATTTTGACGAAAGAAAATTCTTCTGTGGGTTCTCTTTTGAGGCTACACGTTTAGACGTACACGCCACACCAAATCTTTTCGAGTTACAACGTGTTGTTTAGGAGATACAAGCTAATTTTGCAAGATGTGTTAATTCTTCTCTTAAAGTGTTTCCAATATGTAAGTATTTGTCTTTACTCGGCAACACTTTATTTCCTTATAACGTGGTATTCTTACATATTCTTTCTAGAGAAAACTATCCTGTGCGTTCCCTTTTGAGGCTACACACTTAGACATACAGGCAACACCAAAGGTTTTCGAGTTACAACGTGTTGTTTATGAAAACCAAGATAATTTCGCACTATACAGGATTTCCTTAAAACATGATTTTCTGACAAATTTTGACGAAAGAAAATTCTCCTGTGGGTTCTCTGTTGAGGCTACATGTTTCGACGTACACTCCAAACCAAATCTTGTCGAGTTACAACGTGTTGTTTAGGAGATACAAGCTAATATTGTATGATGCGTTATTTCTTCTCCTAAAGTGTTTCCAATACGTACGTATTTGTCTTTACACTGCAACACTGTATTTCCTTATAACGTTGTATTCTTACATGTTCTTTCGAGACAAAACTCTCCTGTGCGTTCTCTTTTGAGGCCACACGTTTAGACATACACGCAACACCAAAGCTTTTCGAATTACAACGTGTTGTTTAGGAAAAACAAGATAACTTTGCACGATACGGGATTTCCTTAAAACGTGGTTTTCTGACAAATTTTGACGAAAGAAAGTTCTCCTGTTTGTGTTCGTTTGAGTCTACACATGTAGACGTACGAGCCACACCAATTCTTTTCGAATTACAACGTGTTGTTTAGGAGATACAAGCAAATTTTGTTCGATGCATTATTTCTTCTCATAAAGTGTTTCCAATAAGTACATATTTGTCTTTACTCTGCAACACTTTATTTCCTTATAACGTGGTATTCTTACATATTCTTTCGAGGGAAAACTCTCCTGTGCGTTCTCCATTGGGGCTACACGCTTAGACATACATGCAACGCCAAAGCTTTTCGAGTTACAACGTGTTGTTTAGGAAAATCAAGATAATTTCGCACGTTGCGATATTTCCATAAGACGTGGTTTTCTGATATATTTTGACGAAAGAAAGTTCTGCCCTGTGTTCTATTTGAGGCTACACGTGTAGCGGTATGAGCCACACCAAATCTTTTTGAGTTACAACGTGTTGTTTAGGAGATACAAGCTAATTTTGTACGATGCGTTATTTCTTCTCGTAAAGTGTTTCCAATATGTACTTACTGTCTTTACTCTGCAAAATTGTATTTCCTTATAACGTGGTATTCTTACATATTCTTTCAAGAGAAAACTCTCCTGTGCCTTCTCTTTTGAGGCTCCACGCTTACACATACACGCAATACCAAAGCTTTTGGAGTTACAACATGTTGTTTAGAAAAAAGAAGATGATTTCGCATGATGCGGGATATCCTTAAAATGTGGTTTTCTGAAAAAAATTTGACGAAAGAAAATTCTCCTGTGGGTTCTCTTTTGAGGCTACACGTTAAGACGTACACGCCGCACCAAATATTTTCGAGTTACAACGTTTTGTTTAGGAGATACAAGCTAATTTTGTACGATGCATTACTTCTTCTCATAAAGTGTTTCCAATATGTATGTATTTGTCTTTACTCTGCAACACTGTATTTCCTTATAACGTGGTACTCTTACATATTCTTTCGAGAGAAAACTATCCTGTGCGTTCCCTTTTGAGGCTACACACTGAGACATACAGGCAACATCAAAGCTTTTCGAGTTACAACGTGTTGTTTACGAAAAACAAGATAATTTCGCACGATGCAGGATTTCCTTAAAACGTGGTTTTCTGACAAATTTTGCAGAAAGAAAATTCTCCTGTCGGTTCTCCTTTGAGGCTATACGTTTAGATGTACATGCCACACCAAATCCTTTCGAGTTACCACGTGTTGTTTAGGAGATACACGCTAATTTTGTACGATGCGTTATTTCTTCTCGTAAAGTGTTTCCAATATGTACTTTTTGTCTTTACTCTGCAACACTGTATTTCCTTATAACGTTGTATTCTTACAGGTTCTTTCGAGAGAAAACTCTCTTGTGCATTGTCTTTAGAGGAAACATGCTCAGACATACACGCAACAACAAAACTTTTCGAGTTACAACGTGTTGTTTAGGAAAAACAAGATAATTTTGCACGATGCGGGATTTCCTTAAAACGTGGTTTTCTGAAAAATTTTGACGAAAGAAAATTCTCCTGTGGGTTCTGTTTTGAGGCTACACGTGTAGACGTACATGCCATACCAAATCTTTTCGAGTTACAACGTGTTGTTTAGGAGATACAAGCTAATTTTTTAAGATGCCTTAATTTTTCTCGTAAAGTGTTTCCAATAAGTATGTATTTGTCTTTACTCTGCAACATTGTATTTCCTTATAACGTGGTATTCTTACATATTCTTTCGAGAGAAAACTTCCTGTGCGTTCTCTTTTGAGGTTACACGCTTAGACATACAGGCAACACCAAACCTTTTCGAGTTACAACGTGTTGTTGAGGAAAAACAAGATAATTTCTCACGATACGAGATTTCCTTAAAACGTGGTTTCTGACAAATTTTGATGAAAGAAAATTCTCCTGTGGGTTCTCTGTTGAGGTTACATGTTTAGACGTACACGTCACACCAAATCTTTTCGAGTTACAATGTGTTGTTTAGGAGATACAAGCTAATATTTTATGATGCGTTATTTCTTCTCGTAAAGTGTTTCCAATATGTACTTATTTGTCTTTACTCTGAAAAATTGTATTTCCTTAACGTGGTATTCTTACATAATCTTTCAAGAGAAAACTCTCCTGTGCCTTCTCTTCTGAGGCTACACACTTAGACATACACGCAACACCAAAGCTTTTCGAGTTACAACATGTTGTTTAGGAAAACAAGATGATTTCGCATGATGCTGGATTTCCTTATAACGTGGTTTTCTGAAAAATTTTGAAGAAATAAAATTCTCCTGTGGGTTCTCTTTTGAGGCTACACGTTTAGACCTACATGCCACACCAAATCTTTTCGAGTTACAACGTGTTGTTTCGGAGATACAAGCTAATATTTAGGATGCGTTACTTCTTCTTGTAAAGTGTGTCCAATACGTAGATATTTGTCTTTACTCTGCAACACTGTATTTCCTTATAACGTGGTATTCTTACATATTCTTTTGAGAGAAAACTATCCCGTGCTTTCCCGTTTTAGGCTACACACTTAGACATACAGGCAACACCAAAGCTTTTCGAATTACAACGTGTTGTTTATGAAAAACAAGATAATTTCTCACAATGCGGAATTTCCTTAAAACGTGGTTTTCTGAAACATTTTGACGAAAGAAAATTCTTCAGTGTGTTTTCTTTTGAGGCTACACATTTAGACGTACACGCCACACCAAATCCTTTCGAGTTACCACGTGTTGTTTAGGAGATACAAGCTAATTTTGTACGATGCATTATTTCTTCTCATAAAGTGTTTCCAATACGTACGTATTTGTCTTTACTCTGCAACACTGTATTTCCTTATAAAGTTGTATTCTTACATATTCTTTCGAGAGAAAACTCTCCTGTGCGTTCTCTTTAGAGGCTACACGCTTAGACATACACGCAACGCCAAAGCATTTCGAGTTACAATGTGTTGTTTAGGAAAAACAAGATAATTTCGCACGATGCGAGATTTCCATAAAACGTGGTTTTCTGAAAAATTTTGAGGGAAGAAAGTTATCCTGTGGGTTCTCTTTTGAGGCTACACGTGTAGAGGTACAAGCCACACCAAATCTTTTCGAGTTACAACGTGTTGTTTAGGAGATAGAAGCTAATTTTTTACGATGCGTTACTTCTTCTCTTAAAGTGTTTCCAATAGTATTTGTCTTTACTCTTCAACACGGTATTTCCTTATAACGTGGTATTCTTACATATTCTTTCGAGAGAAAAGTCTCCTGTGCCTTCTCTTTTGAGGCTACACGCTTAGACATAGACGCAACACCAAAGCTTTTCGAGTTACAACGTGTTGTTTAGGAAAAACAAGATAATTTCGCACGATGCAAGATTTCCTTAAAACATGGTTTCTGACAAATTTTGATGAAAGAAAATTCTCCTGTGGGTTCTCGTTTGAGGCTACACTTTTAGACGTATACATCACACCAAATCTTTTCGAGTTTCAACGTGTTGTTTAGGAGATACAAGGTAATTTTGAACGATGCGTTATTTCTTCTCGTAAAGTGTTTCCAATATGTACTTATTTGTCTTTACTCTGCAAAATTGTATTTCCTTATAACATGGTATTCCTACATATTCTT
The DNA here is from genome assembly GCF_947179515.1 of Apodemus sylvaticus. Lineage (NCBI taxonomy): Eukaryota > Metazoa > Chordata > Mammalia > Rodentia > Muridae > Apodemus > Apodemus sylvaticus. The sequence goes on from NW_026263424.1 coordinate 282,971, forward strand.
TTGAGAGAAAACTCTCTTGTGCCTTCTCTTTTCAGGCTACACACTTACACATACACGGAACACCAATGCTTTTCGAGTTACAACATGTTGTTTAGGAAAAGGAAGATGATTTCACACGATGCGGGATTTCCTTAAAACGTGGTGTTTTGAAAAATTTTGAAAAAAGAAAATTCTCCTGTGTGTTCTCTTTTGGGGCTACACATTTAGACGTACACGCCACACCAAATCCTTTCGAGTTACCTCGTGAAGTTTAGGAGATACAAGCTAATTTTGTACGATGCGTTATTTCCTCTGGTAAAGTGTTTCCAATATGTACTTATTTGTCTTTACTCTGCAAAATTGTAATTCCTTATAACGTGGTATTCTTACATATTCTTTCGAGAGAAAACTCTCCTGTGCCTTCTCTTTTGAGGCTCCACGCTTACACATACACGCAACACCAAAGCTTTTTGAGTTACAACATGTTGTTTAGAAAAAGAAGATGATTTCCCACGATGCGGGATTTCCTTAAAACTTGGTTTTCTGAAAAAATTTGAAGAAAGAAAATTCTCCTGTAGGTTCTCTTTTGAGGCTACACGTTTAGACGTGCATGCAACACCAAATCTTTTCGAGTTACAACGTCTTGTTTAGGAGATAAAACCTAATTTTTTACGATGCGTTAATTCTTCTCGTAATGTGTTTCCAATACATACGTATTTGCCTTTACTCTGCAACATTGTATTTCCTTATAACGTGGTATTCTTACATATTCTTTCGAGAGAAAACTATCCTGTGCGTTCTCTTTTGAGGTTACACACTTAGACATTCACGCAACACCAAACCTTTTCGAGTAAGAACATGTTATTTAGGAAAAACAATATAATTTCGCACGATGCGAGATTTCCTTAAAACGTGGTTTCTGACAAATTTTGATGAAAGAAAATTCACCTGTGGGTTCTCTTTTGAGGCTATACATTTAGACGTACACGTCACACCAAATCCTTTTGAGTTACAACGTGTTGTTTAGGAGATACAAGCTAATTTTGTATGATGCGTTATTTCTTCTTGTAAAGAGTTTCCAATATGTACTTATTTGTCTTTATTCTGAAAAATTGTATTTCCTTATAACGTGGTATTCTTACATATTCTTTCGAGAGAAAACTCTCCTGTGCCTTCTCTTTTGAGGCTCCACGCTTAGACATACACGCAACACTAAAGGTATTCGAGTTACAACATGTTTTTTAGGAAAAAGAAGGTGATTTCGCACGATGCGGGATTTCCTTAAAACGTGGCTTTCTGAAAAATTTTAACAAAAGAAAATTCTCCTGTGTGTACTCTTTTGAGGCTACACGTTTAGACGTACAAGCCACACCAAATCTTTTCCAGTTACAACGTGTTGTTTAGGAGATACAAGCTAATTTTGTACGATGCGTTATTTCTTCTCGTAATGTGTTTCCAATATGTACGTATTTGTCTTTACTCTGCAACACTGTATTTCCTTATAACGTGGTATTCTTACATATTCTTTCGAGAAAAAAACTCTCCTTTACATTCTGTTTTGAGGCTACATGCTTAGACATACACGCAACACCAAAGTTTTTCGAGTTACAACGTGTTGTTTAGGAAAAACAAGATAATTTCTCATGATGCGAGATTTCCTTAAAACGTGGTTGCTGACAAATTTTGATGAAAGAAAATTCTCTTGTGGGTTCCCTTTTGATGCTACACGCTTAGACGTACACGTCACACCAAATCTTTTCGAGTTACAACGTGCTGTTTAGGAGGCACAAGCTAATTTTGTACGATGCGTTATTTCTTCTTGTAAAGTGTTTCCAATATGTACTTATTTGTCTTTACTCTGCAAAATTGTATTTCCTTATAACGTGGTATTCTTACATAATCTTTCGAGAGAAAACTCTCCTGTGCCTTCTCTTTTGAGGCTCCACGCTTACACATACACGCAACACCAAAGCTTTTCGAGTTACAACATGTTGTTTAGGAAAAAGAAGATGATTTCGCACGATGCGGGATTTCCTTAAAACGTGGCTTTCTGACAAATTTTGACGAAAGAAAATTCTCCTGTGGGTTCTCTTTTGAGGCTACACGTTTAGACGTACACGGCACACCAAATCTTTTCGAGTTACAACGTGTTGTTACGGAGATACAAGGTAATTTTGTAAGATGAGTTACTTCTTCTCTTAAAGTGTTTCCAATACGTTCTTATTTGTCTTTACTCTGCAACACTGTATTTCCTTATAACGTGGTATTCTTACATATTCGTTCGAGAGAAAACTATCCTGTGTGTTCCCTTTTTAGTCTACACACTTAGACATACAGGCAACACCACAGCTTTCTGAGTTACAACGTGTTGTTTATGAAAAACCAGATAATTTCGCACGATGCGGGATTTCCTTAAAACGTAGTTTTCTGAAAAATTTTGACGAAAGAAAATTCTTCAGTGGGTTCTCTTTTGAGGCTACACGTTTAGACGTACACGCCACACCAAATCCTTTCGAGTTACCACGTGTGGTTTAGGAGATACAAGCTAATATTTTAAGATACGTTATTTCTTCTCATTAAGTGTTTCCAACATGTACGTATTTGTCTTTACTCTGCAACACTGTATTTCCTTATAACTTTGTATTCTTACATATTCTTTCGAGAGAAAACTCTCCTGTGCGTTCTCTTTAGAGGCTACACGCTTAGACATACAAGCAACGCCAAAGCTTTTCGAGTTACAATGTGTTGTTTAGGAAAAACAAGATAATTACGCACGATGCAGGATTTCCATAAAACGTGGTTTTCTGAAAAATTTTGAGGGAAGAAAGTTCTCCTGTGGGTTCTCTGTTGAGGCTACACATGTAGAGGTACGAGACACACCAAATCTATTCGAGTTACAACGTGTTGTTTAGGAGATACAAGCTAATTTTGCACGATGCGTTATTTCTTCTCTTAAAGTGTTTCCAGTAGTATTTGTCTTTACTCTGCAACAATGTATTTCCTTATAACATGGTATTCTTACATATTCTTTCGAGAGAAAACTTGCCTGTGCGTTCTCTTTTGAGGCTACACTCTTAGACAAATACGCAACGCCAAAGCTTTTCTAGTTACAACGTGTTGTTTAGGAAAACAAGATAATTTCGCACGATGCAGGATTTCCATAAAACGTGGTTTTCTGAAAAATTTTGACGAAAGAAATGTCTCCTGTCTGTTCTCTTTTGAGGCTACACGTGTAGAAGTACGAGCCACACCAAATCTTTTCGAGTTACCACGTGTTGTTTAGGAGATACAAGCTAATTTTGTACGATGTGTTATTTCTTCTCTTAAAGTGTTTCCAATACTTACGTAGTTGTCTTTACTCTGCAACACTGTATTCCCTTATAAAGTGGTATTCTTACATATTCTTTGGAGAGAAAACTCTCCTGTGCGTTCTCTTTTGAGGCTACACGCTTAGACATACACGAAACGCCAAAGCATTTCGAGTTACAATGTGTTGTTTAGGAAAAACAAGATAATTCCGCACTATGCGAGATTTCCATAAAACGTGGTTTTCTGAAAAATTTTGACCAAAGAAAGTTCTCCTGTGGGTTATCTTTTGAGGCTACACGTGTAGAGGTACGAGCCACACCAAATCTACTCGAGTTACAACGTGTTGTTTAGGAGATACAAGCTAATTTTTTATGATGCTTTATTTCTTCTCTTAAAGTGTTTCCAGTAGTATTTGTCTTTACTCTGCAACAATGTATTTCCTTATAACATGGTATTCTTACATATTCTTTCGAGAGAAAACTCGCCTGTGCGTTCTCTTTTGAGGCTACACACTTAGACAAATATGCAACGCCAAAGCTTTTCGAGTTACAACGTGTTGTTTAGGAAAACAAGATAATTTCGCACGATGCGAGATTTCCATAAAACGTGGTTTTCTGAAAAATTTTGATGAAAGAAAATTCTCCTGTGGGTTCTCGTTTGAGGCTACACTTTTAGACGTACACGTCACACCAAATATTTTCGAGTTACAACGTGTTGTTTAGGAGATACAAGCTAATATTGTAAGATGCGTTATTTCTTCTCATAAAGTGTTTCCAATATGTCCTTATTTGTCTTTACTCTGCAAAATTGTATTTCCTTATAACGTGGTATTCTTACATATTCTTTCGAGAGAAAACTCTCCAGTGCCTTCTCTTTTGAGGCTCCACGCTTACACATACACGCAACACCAAAGCTTTTTGAGTTACAACATGTTATTTAGGAAAAAGAAGATGATTTCGCACAATGCGGGATTTCCTTAAAAAGTGGTTTTCTGAAAAATATTGAAGAAAGAAAATTCTCCTGTGGGTTCTCTTTTGAGGCTACACGTTTAGACGTACACGCCACACCAAATCCTTTCAAGTTACCACGTGTTGTTTAGGAGATACAAGCTAATTTTGTACGATGCATTATTTCTTCTCGTAAAGTGTTTTCAATACGTACTTATTTGTCTTTAATCTGCAACACTGTATTTCCTTATAACGTGGTTTTCTTACGTATTATTTCTAGGGAAAACTCTCATGTGCGTTCTCTTTGAGGCGACATGCTTAGACAAACACGCAATGCCAAAGCTTTTCGAGTTACAATGTGTTGTTTAGGAAAAACGAGATAATTTAGCACGATGCGAGATTTCCATAGAAGGTGGTTTTCTGAAAAATTTTGACGAATGAAAGTTCTCCTGTGGCTTCTCTTTTGAGGCTACACGTTTAGACGTGCATGCCACACCAAATGATTTCGAGTTACCACGTGTTGTTTAGGAGATACAAGCTAATTTTGTATGATGCGTTATTTCTTTTCGTAAAGTGTTTCCAATAAGTACCTATTTGTCTTTGCAACATTATATTTCCTTATAACGTGGTATTCTTACATGTTCCTCCGAGAGAAAACGATCCTGTGCGTTCCATTTTGAGGCTACACACTTAGACATACAGGCAACACCAAAGATTTTCGAATTACAACGTGTTGTTTAGGAAAAACAAAATAATTTTGTACGATGCGGGATTTCCTTAAAACGTGGTTTTCTGACAAATTTTGACGAAAGAAAGTTCTCCTGTGGGTTCTCTTTTGAGGCTACACGTGTAGACGTACGAGCCACACCAACTATTTTTGAGTTACAACGTGTTGTTTAGGAGATACAAGCAAATATTGTACGATGTGTTATTTCTTCTCGTAAAGTGTTTCCAAAACGTACATATTTGTCATTACTCTGCAACACTGTATTTCCTTAAAACATGGTATTCTTACATATTCTTTCGAGGGAAAACTCTCCTGTGCATTCTCTTTTGAGGCTACACGATTAGACAAACACGCAACACCAAAGCTTTTCGAGTTAAAACATGTTGTTTAGGAAAAAGAAGATGATTTCGCACGATGCGGGATTTCCTTAAAACCTGGTTTTCTGAAATTTTTTTACGAAAGAAAATTCTCCTGTGGGTTCTCTTTTGAGGCTACATATTTAAACGTACATGCCACCAAATCTTTTCGAGTTACAACATGTTGTTTAGGAGAGACAAGCTAATATTTTATAATGCGTTAATTCTTCTCGTAACCTGTTTCCAATATGTACGTATTTGTCTTTACTCTGCAACATTGTATTTCCTTATAACGTGATATTCTTACATATTCTTTCAAGAGAAAACTATCCTGTGCGTTCCCTTTTGAGGCTAAACACTTAGACATAGAGGCAACACCATAGCTTTTCGAGTTACAACGAGTTGTTTATAAAAAACAAGATAATTTCGCACGATGCCTGATTTCCTTAAAACATGATTTTCTGACAAATTTTGATGAAAGAAAATTACTCTGTGGGTTCTCTTTTGAGGCTTCACGTTTAGACGTGCACGCCACACCTAATCCTTTCGAGTTAACACGTGTTGTTTAGGAGATACATGCTAATTTTGTACGATGCGTTATTTCTTCTCGTAAAGTGTTTCCAATACGTACGTATTTGTCTTTACTCTGCAACACTGTATTTCCTTATAACGTGGTATTCTTGCATATTCTTTCGAGAGAAAACTATCCTGTGTGTTCCCTTTTGAGGCTACACACTGAGACATACAGGCAACACCAAAGCTTTTCGAGTTACAACGTGTTGTTTATGAAAAACAAGATAATTTTGCTCGATGCGGGATTTCCTTAAAACTTGGTGTTCAGACAAATTTTGACGAAAGAAAATTCTCCTGTGTCTTCTCTTTTGAGGCTACACATTTAGGCGTACGAGCCACACCAAATATTTCGAGTTACAACTTGTTGTTTAGGAGATAATAGCAAATTTTGTACGATGCGTTATTTCTTCTTGTAAAGTGTTTCCAATAAGTACTTATCTGTCTTTACTCTGCAACACTGTATTTCCTTATAACGTGGTATTCTTACATATTCTTTCGAGGGAAAACTCTCCTGTGCGTTCTCTTTTGAGGCTACATTCTTAGACATACACGCAACGCCAAATCTTTTCGAGTTACAAAGTGTTGTTTAGGAAAAACAAGATAATTTCGCACGATGCGAGATTTCCATAAAACGTGGTTTTCTGAAAAATTTTGACCACAGAAAGTTCTCCTGTGGGTTCTCTTTTGTGGCTACATGTTTAGACGTACACGTCACACCAAATCTTTTCGAGTTACAACGTGTTGTTTAGGAGATACAAGCTAAACTTGTACGATGAGTTATTTCTTCTCATAAAGTGCTTCCAATAAGTACTTATTTGTCGTTACTCTGCAAAATTGTATTTCCTTATAACGTGGTATTCTTACATATTCTTTCGAGAGAAAACTCTCCTGTGCCTTCTCTTTTGAGGCTCCACGCTTACACATACAAGCAACAGCAAAGCTTTTCGAGTTACAACATGTTGTTTAGGAAAAAGAAGATGATTTCGCATAATGCGGGATTTCCTTAAAACGAGGTTTTCTGAAAAATTTTGACGAAAGAAAATTCTCCTGTGGGTTCTCTTTTGAGGCTACACATTTAGACATACAGGACACACCAAATCATGTCGAGTTACAACGTGTTGTTTAGGAGATACAAGCTAATTTTTTACGATGTGTTAATTATTCTCGTAAAATGTTTCTAATACATACGCATTTGTCTTTACTCTGCAACATTGTATTTCCTTATAACGTGGTATTCTTACATATTCTTTCGATAGAAAACTATCCTGTGTGTTCCCCTTTGAGGCTACACACTTAGACATACAGGCAACACCAAAGCTTTTCGAGTTACAACGTGTTGTTTATGAAAAACTAGATAATTTCGCACGATGCGGGATTTCCATAAACGTGGTGTTCTGACACATTTTGACGAAAGAAAATTCTCCTGTGGGTTCTCTTTTGAGGCTACACATTTAGAGGTACATGCCACACCAAATCCTTTCGAGTTACCACGTGTTGTTTAGGAGATACAAGCTAATTTTGTACGATGCGTTATTTCTTCTCGTAAAGTGTTTCCAAACGTACGTATTTGTCTTTACACTGCAACACTGTATTTCCTTATAATGTTGAATTCTTACATGTTCTTTCGAGAGAAAACTCTCCTGTGCATTCTCTTTAGAGGCTACATGCTCACTCATACACGCAACACCAAAGCTTTTCGAGTTACAACATGTTGTTCAGGAAAAACAAGATAATTTTGCACTATGCGGGATTTCCTTAAAACGTGGTTTTCTGACAAATTTTGACGAAAGAAAGTTCTCCTGTGGGTTGTCTTTTGAGGCTACAGGTTTAGACGTACATGCCACACCAAATCTTTTCGAGTTACAACTTGTTGTTTAGGAGATACAAGCAAATTTTGTACGATGCGTTATTTCTTCTTGTAAAGTGTTTCCGATACGTACTTAATTGTCTTTACTCTGCAACATTTTATTTCGTTATAACGTGGTATTCTTACATATTCTTTCGATAGAAAACTATCCTGTGCGTTCCCCTTTGAGGCTACACACTTAGACATACAGACAACACCAAAGCTTTTCGAGTTACAACGTGTTGTTTATGAAAAACAAGATAATTTCCCACGATGCGGGATTTCCTTAAAACGTGGTGTTCTGAGAAATTTTGACGAAAGAAAATTCTCCTGTGGGTTCTCTTTTGAGGCTACACGTTTAGAGGTACATGCCACACCAAATCCTTTCGAGTTACCACGTGTTGTTTAGGAGATACAGCTAATTTTGTACGATGCGTTATTTCTTCTCGTAAAGTGTTTCCAATACGTACGTATTTGTCTTTACTCTGCAACACTGTATTTCCTTATAATGTTGTATTCTTACATGTTCTTTCGAGAGAAAACTCTCCTGTGCATTGTCTTTAGAGGCTACATGCTCACACATACACGCAATACCAAAGCTTTTCGAGTTACAACGTGTTGTTCAGGAAAAACAAGATAATTTTTCACGATGCAGCTTACAAAATTAGCTTGTATCTCCTAAACAACACGTTTTTAACTCGAAATGAATTGGTGTGGCGTGTACGTCTAAACGTGTAGCCACAAAGGAGAACCCATAGGAGAATTTTCTTTCGTCAAAATTTTTCAGAAAATCACGTTTTAAGGAAATCCCGCATCGTGCAAAATTATCTTTTTTTTCCTAAACAACACGTTGTAACTCGAAAAGCTTTCGTGTTGCGTGTATGTCTAAGTGTGTAGCCTCCAAAGAGAAGGCACAGGAGAGTTTTCTCTCGAAATAATATGTAAGAATACCATGTTATAAGGATATAAAGTGTTGCAGAGTAAAGACAAATATGTACGTATTGGAAACACTTTAGGAGAAGAAATAATGCATCGTACAAAATTAGCTTGAATCTCCTAAACAACACGCTGTAACTTGAAGACATTTGGTGTGGCGTGTACATCTTAACGTGTAGCCTCAAAAGAGAACCCACAGGAGAATTTTGTTTCATCAAAATTTGTCAGAAAACCACGTTTTAAGGAAATCCTGCATAGTGCGAAATATTCTTGTTTTTCCTAAACAACACGTCATAACTCGAAAAGCTTTGGTGTTGCGTGTATGTCTAAGCGTGTAGCCTCAAAAGAGAACGCAGAGGAGAGTTTTCTCTCGAATGAATAAGTAAGAATACCATGTTATAAGGAATTACAGTGTTGTAGAATAAAGACAAATATGTACATATTGGAAACACTTAAACTTTACGAGAAGAAATAACGCATCGTACAAAATTAGCTTGTATCTCTTAAACAACACTTTGTAACTCGAAAAGCTTTGGTGTTGCGTGCATTTCAAAGCGTGTAGCCTCAAAAGAGAAGGCACAGGAGAGTTTTCTCTGGAAAGAATATATAAGAATACCACGTTATAAGGAAATACAGTGTTGCAGAGTAAAGACAAATACATTCATATTCGAAACACTTTATGAGAAGAAATAACGCATCACAAAAATTAGCTTGTATCTCCTAAACAACATTTTGTAACTCGAAAAGATTTGGTGTGGCGTGTACGTCTAAACGTCTAGCCTCAAACGGGAACTCACAGGAAAATTTTCTTTTGTCAACATTTTTCAGAAAACCACGTTTTAAGGAAATCCCGCATTGTGCGAAATTATCTTGTTTTTCCTAAACAACACGTTGTAACTCGAAAAGCTTTGGTGTTGCATGTATGTCTAAGTGTGTAGCCTCAAAAGAGAACGCACAGGAGAGTTTTCTCTCGAAAGAATATGTAAGAAAACCACGTTATAAGGAATTACAGTGTTTCAGAGTAAAGACAAACATGTACGTATTGGAAACACTATACGAGAAGAAATAACGCATCATAAAAAATTAGCTTGTATCTCCTAAACAACACGTTGTAACCGAAAAGATTTGGTGTGGCATGTACGTCTAAACGTGTAGCCTCAAAAGAGAACCCACAGGAGAATTTTGTTAGGTCAAAATTTGTCAGAAAACCATGTTTTAAGGAAATCCCGCACATTATAAGGAAATACAGTGTTGCAGAGTAAAGACAAATATGTACCTATTGGAAACACTTTACAAGAAGAAATAACGCATCGTACAAAATTAGCTTGTGTCTCCTAAACAACACTTTGTAATTCGAAAAGATTTGGTTTGGCATGTACGTCTAAACGTGTAGCCTCAAAAGAGAAGCCACAGGAGAATTTTCTTTCGTTAAAATTTGTCAGAAAAGAGAACGCACAGGAGAGTTTTCTCTCGAAAGAATATATAAGAATAACACGTTATAAGAAAATACAGTGCTGCAAAGTAAAGACAAATACGTACCTTTTGGAAACACTTAAACTTTACGAGAAGTAAAGCATAGTACAAAATTAGCTTGTATCTCTTAAACAACACGTTGTAACTCGAAAAGCTTTGGTGTTGCGCGCATTTATGAGCATGTAGCCTCAAAAGAGAAGGCACAGGAAGAAAGAATGCATCGCAAAAAATTAGCTCGTATCTCCTAAACAACATGTTGTTACTCGAAAAGATTTGGTGTGGCGTGTACGTCTAAACATGTAGCCTCAAAAGAGAACACACAGGAGAATTTTCTTTGGTCAAAATTTGTCAGAAAACCTCGTTTTAAGGAAATCCCGCATCGTGCGAAATTATCTTGTTTTTCCTAAACAACACGTTGTAACTCGAAAACTTTGGTGTTGCGTGTATGTCTAATCATGTAGCCTCAAAAGAGAACGCACAGGAGACTTTTCTCTCGAAAGAATATGTAAGAATACCACGTTATAAGGAAATACAGTGATGCAGAGTAAAGACAAATTAGTACGTATTGGAAACACTTTACGAGAAGAAATAATGCATCGTACAAAATTAGCTTGTATCTCCTAAACAACATGTTGTAACTCGAAAAGATTTGGTGTGGCGTGTACATCTAAACGTGTAGCCTCAAAAGAGAACCCACAGGAGAATTGTTTTTCGTTAAAATTTGTCAGAAAACCATGTTTTAAGGAAATCACTCATCGTGAGAAATTATCATGTTTTTCCTAAACAACACGTTGTAACTCGAAAAGCTTTGATGTTGCGTGTATGTCTAAGCGTGTAGCCTCAAAAGAGAACTCACAGGAGAGTTTTCTCTCGAAAGAACACGTAAGAATACCACATTATAAGGAAATAAAATTTTGCAGAGTAAAGACAAATACGTATGTATTTGAAACACTTTACGAGAAGAAATAACGCATCGTAAAATTTAGTTTGTATCTCCTAAACAACACATTGTAACTCGAAAAGAGTTGGTGTGGCGTGTACGTCTAAACGTGTAGCCTCAAAGGAGAACCCACAGGAGAATTTTCTTTCGTCAAAATTTGTCAGAAAACCACTTATTAAGGAAATCTCGCATCGTGCGAAACTATCTTGTTTTTCCTAAACAACACATTGTAACTCGAAAAATTTTGATGTTGCATGTATGTCTAAGCATGTAGCCTCAAAAGAGAACGCACAGGAGAGATTTCTCTCGAACGAGTATGTAAGAATACCACGGTATAAGGAAATACAGTGTGGCAAATTAAAGATAAATATGTAGCTTTTGGAAACACTTAAACTTTACGAGAAGATATAAAGCATCGTAAAAAATTAGCTTGTATCTCCTAAACAACACGTTGTAACTCGAAAAGATTTGGTGTGGCGTGTACGTCTAAATGTGTAGCCTCAAATGAAAACCCACAGGAGAATTTTCTTTCGTCAAAATTTGTCAGAAAACTACGTTTTAAAGAATTCCCGCATCTTGCGAAATTATCTTGTTTTTCCTAAACAACATGTTCTAACTCGAAATGCTTTGGTGTTGCGTGTATGTCTAAGCGTCTAGCCTCAAAAGAGAACGCACAGGAGAGTTTTCTCATGAAAGAATATGTACAAATACCATGTTATAAGGAAATACAATGTTGTAAAGACAAATACGTACGTATTGGAAACACTTTAGGAGAAGAAATAACGCATCGTACAAAATTAGCTTGTATCTCCTAAACAACACGTTGTAATTCAAAAAGATTTGGTGTGGCGTGTACGTCTAAGCGTGTAGCCTCAAATGAAAACCCACAGGAGAATTTTCTTTCGTCAAAATTTGTCAGAAAACCACGTTTTAAGGAATTCCCGCATCTTGCGAAATTATCTTGTTTTTCATAAACAACAGGATCTAACTCGAAATGCATTGGTGTTGCGTGTATGTCTAAGCGTGTAGCCTCAAAAGAGAATGCACAGGAGAGTTTTGTCTCGAAAGAATATGTACGAATACCATGTTATAAGGAAATACAGTGTTGTAGAGGAAAGACAAATACGTACGTTTTGGAAACACTTTAGGATAAGAAATAACGCATCATTCAAAATTAGCTTGTATCTCCTAAACAGCACGTTGTAACTCGAAAATCTTTGGTGTTGCGTGTATGTCTAAGCGTGTAGCCTCAAAAGAGAACGCACAGGAGAGTTTTCTCTCGAAAAAATATGTAAGAATACCACGTCATAAGGAAATACAGTGTTGCAAAGTAAAGAAAAATACGTACCTTTTGGAAACACTTAAACGTTACGAGAAGAAATAATGCATCATTGAAAATTAGCTTGTATCTCTTAAACAATACGTTGTAACTCGAAAAGATTTGGTGTTGCGTGTATGACTAAGCATGTAGCCTCAAAAGAGAGCGCACAGGAGAGTTTTCTCTCGAAAGAATATGTAAGAATACCACGTTATGAGGAAATACAGTGTTGCAGAGTAAAGAAAAATACGTGCATATTGGAAAAACTTTACGAGAAGAAATAACGCATCCTACAAAATTAGCTTGTATCTCCTAAACAACACCTTGTAACTCGAAAGGATTTGGTGTGGCGTGTACGTCAAACGTGTAGCCTCAAAAGAGAACCCACAAGAGAATTTTCATTGGTCAAAATTTGTCAGAAAACCACGTTTTAAGGAAATCCCGCATCGTGCGAAATTATCTGGTTTTTCCTAAACAACGCGTTTTAACTCGAAAAGCTTTGGTGTTGCGTGTATGTCTAAGTGTTTAGCCTCAAAAGAGAACGCACAGGAGAGTTTTCTCTCGAAAGAATATGTAAGAATTCCACGTTATAAGGAAATACAGTGTTGCAGAGTAAAGAAAAATACGTACGTATTGGAAAAACTTTACGAGAAGAAATAACGCATCCTACAAAATTAGCTTGTATCTCCTAAACAACACCTTGTAACTCGAAAGGATTTGGTGTGGCGTGTACGTCAAAAGTGTAGCCTCAAAAGAGAACCCACAGGAGAATTTTCTTTGGTCAAAATTTGTCAGAAAATCACGTTTTAAGGAAATCCCTCATCGTGCGAAATTATATTGTTTTTCCTAAACAATACTTTGTAACTCGTAAAGCTTTGGTGTTGCGTGTATGTCTAAGAGTGTAGCTTCAAAAGAGAACGCACAGGAGAGTTTTCTCTCGAAAGAATATGTAAGAATACCATGTTATAAGGAAATACAGTGTTGCAGAGTAAAGATCAATAGGTAGTTATTGTAAATACTTTACGAGAAAAAATAACGCATGGTACAAAATTAGCTTGTATCTCTTAAACAACACGTTGTAATTCGAAAATATTTGGTGTGGCGTGTATGTCTCAATGTGTAGCCTCAAAAGAGAACCCACAGGAGAATTTTCTTTCGTCAAAATTTTTCAGAAAACCACGTTTTAAGGTAATCCCTCATCGTGCGAAATTATCTTGTTTTTCCTAAACAGCACAATGTAACTCGAAAAGCTTTGGTGTTGCGTGTATGTCTAAGCATGTAGCATCAAAAGAGAGCGCACAGGAGAGTATTCTCTCGAAAGAATATGTAAGAATACCACGTTATAAAGAAATACAGTGTTGCAGAGTAAAGAAAAATACGTACGTATTGGAAAAACTTTATGAGAAGAAATAACGCATCGTACAAAATTAGCTAGTATCTCGTAAACAACACCTTGTAACTCGAAAGGATTTGGTGTGGCGTGTACGTCTAAATGTGTAGCCTCAAAAGAGAACCCAAAGGAGAATTTTCTTTGGTCAAAATTTGACAGAAAACCACGTTTTAAGGAAATCCCGCATCATGCGAAATTATCTTGTTTTTCCTAAACAACACGTTGTAACTCGAAAAGCTTTGGTGTTGCGTGTATGTCTAAGCGTGTAGCCTCAAAAGAGAACGCACAGGAGAGTTTTCTCTCGAAAGAATATGTAAGAATACCACGTTATAAGGAAATACCGTGTTGAAGAGTAAAGATAAATAGGTAGTTATTGTAAATACTTTACGAGAAGAAATGACACATGGTACAAAATTAGATTGTATCTCCTAAACAACACGTTGGAATTCGAAAATATTTGGTGTGGCATGTACGTCTAAATGTGTAGCCTCAAAAGAGGACCGACAGGAGAATATTCTTTCGTCAAAATTTTTCAGAAATCACGTTTTAATGAAATCCCTCATTGTGCGAAATTATCTTGTTTTTCCTAAACAACACATTGTAACTCGAAAAGCTTTGGTGTTGCCTGTATGTCTAAGCGTGTAGCCTCAAAAGACAATGCACAGGAGTGTTTTCTCTCGAAAGAATATGTAAGAATACAATGTTATAAGGAAATACAGTGTTGCAGAGTAAAGACAAATATGTACGTATTGGAAACACTTTATGAGAAGAAATAAAGCATCGTAAAAATTGAGCTTTTATCTCCTAAACAACACTTTGTAACTCGAAAGATTTGGTGTGGCGTGTACGTCTAAACGTGTAGCCTCAAAAGAGAACCCACAGGAGAATTTTCTTTCGTCAAAATTTGTCAGAAAACCATGTATTAAGGAAATCCCGTATCGTGCAAAATTATCTTGTTTTTCCTAAACAACACATTGTAACTCGAAAAGCTTTGGTGTTGCGTGTACGTCTATGCGTGTAGCCTCAAAAGAGAATGCACAGGAGAGTTTTCTCTCGAAAGAATATGTAAGAATACCACGTTATAAGTAAATACAGTGTTGCAGAGTAAAGATAAATAAGTAGTTATTGTAAATACTTTACGAGAAGAAATAACGCATATTACAAAAGAGTTTTCTCTCGAAAGAATATGTAAGACTACCAAGTTATAAGGAAATACAGTGTTGCAGAATAAAGACAAATATGTACGCATAGAAAACACTTTATGAGAAGAAATAACGCATCGTACAAAATTAGCTTGCATCTCCTAAACAACACGTGGTAACTCGAAAATATTTGGTGTGGTGTGTACGTCTAAACGTGTAGCCTCAAAAG
This sequence comes from Apodemus sylvaticus, assembly GCF_947179515.1. Classification (NCBI taxonomy): domain Eukaryota; kingdom Metazoa; phylum Chordata; class Mammalia; order Rodentia; family Muridae; genus Apodemus; species Apodemus sylvaticus. The sequence goes on from NW_026263424.1 coordinate 298,136, forward strand.
AGAACCCACAGGAGAATTTTCTTCCGTCAAAATTTGTCTGAAAAACATTTTGTAAGGAAATCACGCATCGTGCGAAATTATCTTGTTTTTCCTAAACTACACGTTGCAACTTGAAAAGCTTTGGTGTTGCGTGTATGTCTAAGAATGTAGCCTCAAAAGAGAGCGCACAGGAGAGTTTTCTCTCGAAAGAATATGTAAGAAAACCACATTATAAGGAAATACAGTGTTGCAGAGTAAAGAAAAATACGTACGTATTGGAAAAACTTTACGAGAAGAAATAACGCATTTGTACAAAATTAGCTTGTATCTCCTAAACAACACCTTGTAACTCGAAAAGATTTTGTTTGGCATGTAAGTCTAAAGGTGTAGCCTCAAGAGAGAAGCCACCGGAGAATTTTCTTTGGTCAAAATTTGTCAGCAAGCCACGTTTTAAGGAAATCCCGCATCGTGCGAAATTATCTTGTTTTTTCTAAACAACACGTTGTAACTCGAAAAGCTTTGGTGTTGCTTGTATGTCTAAGCATGTAGCCTCAAAAGAGAATGCACAGGAGAGTTTTCTCTCGAAAGAATATGTAAGAATACCACGGTATAAGGAAATACAGTGTTGCAGAGTAATGACAAATACTTACGTATTGGAAACACGTTACGAGCAGAAATAACGCATGGTACAAAATTAGCTTGTACCTCCTAAACAACTCGTTGTAACTCGAAAAGATTTGATGTGACGTTTGCATCTAAACGTGTAGCCTCAAAAGGGAACCCACAGGAGAATTTTCTTTCGTCAAAATTTTTCAGAATACCATGTTTTACGGAAATCCCACATCATGCGAAATTATCTTGTTTTTCCTAAACAACACGTTGTAACTCGAAAAGCTTTGGTGTTGCGTGTATGTCTAAGCTTGTAGCCTCAAAGGAGAACGCACAGGACAGTTTCCTGCGAAAGAATATGTAAGAATACCACGTTATGAGGAAATACAGTGTTGCAGAGTAAAGAGAAATACCTACGCATTGGAAACACTTTACAATAAGAAATAGTGCATTGTAAAAATTAGCTTGTATCTCCTAAACAACACGCTGTAACTCGAAAAGATTTGGTGTGGCGTGCATTTCTAAACGTGTAGCCTCAAAAGAGAACCCACAGGAGAATTTTCTTTGGTCAAAATTTGTCAGAAAACCAGGTTTTATGGAAATCCTGAAAAATTTTGACGAAAGAAAATTCTCCTATGGGTTCTCTTATGAGGCTACACGTTTAGACGTACACGCCACACCAATTCCTTTCGAGTTACAACGTGTTGTTTAGGAGATAGAAGCTAATTTTGTATGATGCGTTATTTCTTCTCGTAAAGTGTTTCCAATACGTATGTATTTGTCTTTACTCTGCAACACTGTATTTCCTTATAACTTGGTGTTCTTACATATTCTTTCAAGAGAAAACTATCCTGTGCCTTCTTTTTTGAGGCTACACACTTAGACATATGCGCAACACCAAAGTTTTTTGAGTTGCAACGTGTGGTTTAGGAAAAACCAGATAATTTCGCAAGATGTGGGATTTCCTTAAAACGTGATTGTCTGAAAAATTTTGAGGAAAGAAAATTCTCCTATGGGTTCTCTTTTGAGGCTACACGTTTAGACGTACACGCCACACCAAATCTTTCCGAGTTACAACGTGTTGTTTAGGAGATACAAGCTAATTTTGTACGATGCGCTATTTCTTCTCTTAAAGTGTTTCCAATACATATGTATTTGTCTTTACTCTGCAAAACTGTATTTCCTTATAATGTGGTATTCTTATATATTCGTTCGAGAGAAAACTCTCCTGTGCCTTCTCTTTTGAGGCTACACACTTAGGCATACACGCAACACGA